>NC_060186.1:64765411-64892911 GCF_021184085.1 Oncorhynchus gorbuscha | reverse complement strand
AGAGTAAGCTTCTTCCTTTGTCTATTTTGCACTTTACTAGATTGGTATTCAAGCAGATGGTCTGCCATCCCAAGTGTGCTGCACAGCACAGTATCAGTATGTTTGCACTGCCCACTGCTGATGCAGCGTAGTTAGTTTCAGCTAGTATTGCACACACACACACACGTAGTGGCATCACCTTCCTTCCATAAGACCTGTGATACCGCCGGTACCGGTCACCCTCATAACTACGCAACTGTCCCCCATAGAAGCCACCCAGCCTTTCCTTTTCTTATAGCAGGCCTACAGTACTGATGGGAGTGGATTGTGGGTGCTCGAGGCCTACAGTAGATGGGAGTGGATTGTGGGTGCTCGAGGCCTACAGTACTGATGGGAGTGGATTGTGGGTGCTCGAGGCCTACAGTAGATGGGAGTGGATTGTGGGTGCTCGAGGCCTACAGTACTGATGGGAGTGGATTGTGGGTGCTCGAGGCCTACAGTACTGATGGGAGTGGATTGTGGGTGCTCGAGGCCTACAGTAGATGGGAGTGGATTGTGGGTGCTCGAGGCCTACAGTACTGATGGGAGTGGATTGTGGGTGCTCGAGGCCTACAGTAGATGGGAGTGGATTGTGGGTGCTCGAGGCCTACAGTACTGATGGGAGTGGATTGTGGGTGCTCGAGGCCTACAGTAGATGGGAGTGGATTGTGGGTGCTCGAGGCCTACAGTACTGATGGGAGTGGATTGTGGGTGCTCGAGGCCTACAGTACTGATGGGAGTGGATTGTGGGTGCTCGAGGCCTACCGTACTGATAGGAGTGGATTGTGGGTGCTCGAGGCCTACAGTACTGATGGGAGTGGAATGTGGGTGCTCGAGGCCTACAGTACTGATGGGAGTGGATTGTGGGTGCTTGAGGCCTACAGTACTGATGGGAGTGGATTGTGGGTGCTAGCGGCCTATAGTACTGCTGGGAGTGAGGATTGCTGGTGCGTTATGCCAAGACATTAGGTTTATGAGCTGGGTGCTACTCAGAATCAGACTGGCCATAGATAGGGCAGTTCAGGCAAATGCCCACTGGGCTGGTCCACCTTTAGGCCAGTGGGCTGAGCTCATGGGAGAAATACATTTTGGTTGAAAAAAAAAGATAAAATGACATGTGCCCATTGACCTGTTAAGAAATATTATAATGATTTTGGAGCAGAATGATCAAAATTTAGATAATTGGTTACTGTCCCATTTCATAAACGCTGGCCCAGAAAAAAAAAAAAAAATGGGCCAGTGTTTCAGAAATGCCCAGGACGATTTCTGATCCCAGTCCATCCTTACTGCTACTAAATGTTTGAAGTTTGAAATCAAATCGGGAAAGCCTGCTGGAGCTGTTGAGTTGTCAGATCCTCCACTGTGGTGTTCAGTGATCCCGCTCTGCACTGTCTGTGTCTACGTCTGTGGGATGGACACCAGCAGCTATGCTGTGCTTGTGTTCGGCCACATAGAGCACTGCACATTTCTAGTGCCCTGAGCCGGATTAAGCATTGTACAAAGATGGGCCGAGGGAAATATGTCCCTGAAGAGGAGGCCAAAGTCGGTGTCGTGAACCTGTAGTATATCTACCGACACCTTGTGGTCGTTGGTTGCAACTTACATACCAGTATGCCTTCCGAAAGCCATGATGACACACACACACACACACACACACACACACACACACACACACACACACACACACACACACACACACACACACACACACACACACACACACACACACACACACACACACACACACACACACACACACACACACACACACACACACACACACAGCCATCTGATTGTTAGTTTTGCATTCAACTTTCAAAGCAACATATAGCAGAATCACAATAAAGAACACGCCAAAGATTTTTTTTCACAAAGGACTTAAACTTTATAAATAGTCTTTCAATGGAACATTAAATCAGCAGGGATTCTAGAATTCTTACCAAAAACCCAAGAGATTTTCAGAGAGCCTGACAAAGTGATAGTTATCTGATACACACATCCTTTATCTACTCCAAAAATATCTAGACTTTTAGATCCCTCATTGTTAAATATATCAAAATATATGCTGACACTTAGCAGTAATACAGAAGACCACAAAAAGCAGAGTTTCAGGCATTGGTCGGGTGATTAGTTTCGATTGGTGCAGAGATAAAAACACCTCCTGGGTAAGTGAGAAGTGGAATGGTGGAGATCAGAGGTCAGGAACATTTGACCCATGTTACCATGGAAACCATAGGTACACATGACCTATCATGACCATGTCCCAATAGCCCAAACATAGTATACCATCTCCTTTCCTCACTTCTCTTGCCATAGGACTTTAAATGTTTGACAGTTAAATATCACTCAACACCTATAATATATCATTCCCCCCTCCTCAGTGACATAAATTAAAGGAGATGAGGAAAGTAAATGTTAAAAGAGCTTTGGGACATACCCAGGGTGTTCTATTCTAAAGTTGTCTGTGGGACACCCAATTTCCGTTCATGTAGTGCCCTCTACGGGCTCAATGCTGTAAATACATGTCTGGGAGTAAAGCCATGGTGGGTCTGTCTGTGTGCTGATGGTGCAGAACAGCTGATCAGGTCAAGAGTGTATCTTCAACTCTCTCATGTGAATCTACCCATGAAACAATATGACTAAGTCAAAATCCAAAATGACAATTTACCACGTCACAAAAAATATCAGCAGCAAAACCCCACTAGACAGAACACCGCAGAAAGATAAAGTTTATCGTCCTATAGCCAGGCCGTCTCAGGTGTAGAGTGACTCTGTCCTCTAATTGGATAGATCGATGAGGGGAGGGCTCAGGTGACACCCATTACCATGGCAACCTCCCAGACGTCAAACCCTAAGGTCAGACATGTAGACACTTCACTCCCTAAACCACAGATCTAGGATCAGCTTAGATTCACCCTCCAACCACAATTCTAACCTTAACAAACAGGGGGATGAGGACATATCTGATCCTGGATCAGTGGTTAAAGTGTAACGTCTACCTCCCCTAACTTTGTGTCAGAATGTGCTTTGGTCTTCTTTACCCTTGATGCCAAGTGGCACCTCTAGATAGAAACCAGCTCTGGTGCCAGTCTGTTTCTGCTGCAGCCAACCGGGCCTGGCCATTGTCTGGCTGGGCAGTAATATAGCCTCGTTACAGAAACAACCTTCTACACCGCCAGCTATATAAGTACAAACTACTACAACCTCTGTGAATCTCCATTCAATCATTTAATATCCAAACTAATAAATTACTAATAACAAGAAACCAATTGTTTTTCATTATTGACCACGAAAGTCTTGGCAAGAGGACTTTTTTCAATTAAAACACATTATCCAAATAAGTTAAATTGAAATCTTTATATATTGTATTGGTTTACTCCATTTAAATATTTATGTATTCATTTTTAAATATAATCATCAGCTACAGGTCTTGCAAAAAAAATACTACTACTGCACTGTGCAACTGCTGTCTACAGAGGGTCAGGGGTCACAGAGTCAGGGTTCAAATATGTACACTTAATAATTTCATAAAACTCTATTTACAGTCGTCTTTTAGCTGGTATTTCTATAGTATTCAGAAGGATATTAAGTGGTAACACCACAGCAGAGTACAGAGTAGGTCGCTTCTCAAAGGGCACCTTCTGCCTTCTGGTCATTATTTCAAACAATTCAACTCAGGTTGGTAACTACTTGGTACCAAGTTATACTTTTTCCAATGAATCCTTAAGAAACTAAAATGTAATTACTAAGTAAATATTAGGTAACTTACTGCCATTTAATCATGCAAATTCAAAGTAAATACCAGGGCTCAGATTCACAACACTGTCTTAAGAAGACATTTCTTCTTAACTGACATTTTATCCTTAACTATAGACTTAAGAAGAAAGTTAAGCAAAGTTGCTATTCCTCAAAAAGGTTCTTGGAAATTTTTGTGCGCAATTTCTTATGTTTCTCCTTAAGTAAAAAGTTAAGAAATTAGATTCTTAAATAAAGTTCCTGGAAATGTTAATTCCAAGATAGCTAAACCATCGTCTTAAACTCAGGGCAGTGAGAGAAAAAGCTCATGAAAGCAATTGAACATGTTTAATTCACACAAATGTATTATTTGAAACCCCAAAACATGTTTTAGAACAGTAATCTCAGGAAGAAATATGCTAACATCATTGGCATAAAAGCTAGATAGCTAGTTAAAACGGTTGCCTTGCAACAAACATTTTAAGATGATTTGTAAGAAGATATTTGAGAAGTTTGTAAGAAAATCATTAAATCTTAAGATATTGTTGAGGAATTGTACTTCTGACAATCTTATGAAGTGTTTTGTGAATCTGGGCCCAAGTGAATACTGGACTGTAAAATAAAGTGTAAGCAACATCCTTTAGGTAGGGACCTCAGATCTCGCACCAACCCTTATAGTCAGAAATGAACCAAAACATAACCTAACCCTTCTCATTTCTCGTCTTCCAGGTATTTGGTCAAATCTCAATTTAGGACTTGTGATTCAAATTCAAAACTAAGCTAAAATAAAATGAAAAAGTTTTACTTCCTCGATTTACACATACATTTGTCAAAAATAGTCCCTCTGAAAAATATATTGCATATGCCATCTTAAGAAATTGACATAATAAAATATTTTCGATAAGGAAAAATTGTAAAGTAGGAGAATATATATTATTTTTTTCAAAGAATCTGGGCACCACTAGCAACAAAATACCTATTGATAATATTTAAATTTAAACCTTTATATGATTTATCCGATACAAGCTTTGTTTAGTCGCTATTTTGGGGTATGATTCAAACTGTTATAATGGAAAATGTTTCAGATGGCTTTTGGGTATTATTCAAAACTTTGCAGATTAGGCACAAAGTCCAGCAATAGAACATTTGCACAGTAAGAAAGCAATCCAAGGTAGTGTTTTAAGAAGTACTAACTCAGTCAGACACTGCCACTTGTCTAGGACTACACGTGACGGACAGACACTTCTGCAGAAGATTACAAGGCAATGTTGAATGATTGTGGTTAAAACACATCTCAATAACGCGTATCAAAAGGACATTTTTCAGAGATTCCAAACAAAACCTCCGGAACATCACATTACGTCATTCCGCACAGCGAGTTACACCAAGAAGCCAACTCACCTGAACCCCCTGGACAAAAGGACATTTTTCAGAGATTCCAAACAAAACCTCCGGAACATCACATTACGTCATTCCGCACAGCGAGTTACACCAAGATGCCAACTCACCTGAACCCCCTGGACAGCGTGGATGAACAACAATAATACCAGTGTGGATCCACAATCTACAGGAATGATTTTTCATTGTACATATTATTTCATTAGATGATATGACAGGTTAGTTGGATAGCAGGTAACATATAAACCAGAGGTGACCAACACTACTCCTGGAGATCTACTGAATATGCAGGTTTTTGCTCCAGCCCTGCTCCAACTAACACACCTGCTTTTACTAATCAGTTGTTAGAGCAGGGCTGGAGCGAAAGCCTGCATACCCAGTAGCTCGCTAGGAGTAAGGTCATTCACCCCTGAAGTAACACATAGATAGTATGCTGGCGGATGTCTCTAATAGTAAAACACATAAAGTAGTTATGCATTGATAAAAGTTGCCATAACACAGCCTTAGTTTCCATTCTCTACTAAGCGCACAGACAGTGATAATACACAGTATTGTCCCCAGTTATAATATAACATATTAGTAGCTTAACATAAATCAGAACACAATCATAGACGTTGTAATTCAATAATGGATTAGTGCAATCTAACAAGGGAGGGAGGAGACGAGAGGCGGGAAGAGGACAAGAGAAGGAGAGGAGTGGTGGTGCTCTGCTTCGTGACATCCTTTGGTTTATCTTGGAGAGGGCGGAGCTTCGAAGGATGGAAAGGGATGGGGGGATAGAAGTAGAATGAGTAGAATGGACAAAGATCCACAACATGTGGACCAGCAGCCATATTGGATGTACCATGTTGTAATGTTGAATAAAATGCTTATCACTCGGGAATCTCTGAGGAAACCAAGCCTTTCTCAGTGTTATACTCAAACAACAGAGTGTTGACCGGGGTGAAATCTATGTGGATTTTGTCTGTGGTTTTGTACTTTTTCCATTCTACTCATCCAATTTCTAATTGGGTGGGACTAGCTGCCTAAAGCTCTACCTGCAAGTCATAAGGCAAGTCATGGGAACAACAGGGTCGCGTTCAGGAGAGTGCAACATTACAGAAAGTTAAGATAGACATGTATAGTAAGCAATGGTCTCTGCAATACATTACATTTCCATTTGAACGTTCTGGAATGTTTCAGACTTCTGAACACTCCAAAGATGTGGGCACTGACATCAACAACCCTCCATCTGATAGGCCAATGCAGAGCATGAGAGAGGTTAGCCCTCCACAGTAAGGGGGCTCTCCATTGGACCGTTGGACAAAAGCATGACGACGGTCCTGTTCTTCGGAACAGAAAAAGGGGTTCAGGGGGAGATTTCATCTCACATGACCCTATTCTTCATATAGTGCCCTGTCTTTGACCAAAGCCCGATACAGCAGGGGTTCCCAATTACATTCAGCCGGGGACAATTTCTTCTTAAGCGGATGGTCGGGGAGCCAGTAGATGGTTATAAATGATTTGCACCCTGCAAATTGACCACAAGTATCCCAAACAGATATAGTATTTGATAAAAACATAATTTCAAACCTTGATTACACTGGGATATGATCATCTCCATTTATGAGTGGGAATACTTGGACAGATTTCCTAAATTAAAATCACGTAGAGCTGATTTTACCGTTTTTTTATGTCCCACAACAATCACTATTTAAAAATAAATAAATAAAATAATTTTGTTCAGAAAACTTGGGGGGCTGCCTATTGGGGAACCCTGCTATACAGTAACATGTATCTGCTAAGTAATGCACTTTATGGGGAATAGGGTATGATTAGAGACTCAGCCAGCGCTGAGGGTACTTCAGAATAGTGTGTTGTGTTCTGTTCGGACAATGCAGGAAGGGAAGGTGAGACTTCCACTTCCTTTGTGAACCTGCACCTGTGGTTTCACTGTAGCCAACAGACTGAACACACACACACACACACACACACACACACACACACACACACACACACACACACACACACACACACACACACACACACACACACACACACACACACACACACACACACACACACACAAAACCTCATTGTGTGTGTGTTCAAGCTGCAAGTGCCCTCTCGATCACAGCTGCCTCAGAGACAAACACAAATGAAGAAGAACGTTGTCATCACATCAGGCTCTAACATCAACGTCATGATGAGCCCTGTATGGCTCTGGTAGCACAGTCCTTCCTCTTGTTAGGTCACCAACATGGCTGTCCATGCACATGGTGACGAGCCCTGTACGGCTCTGGTAGCACAGTCCTTCCTCTTGTTAGGTCACCAACATGGCTGTCCATGCACATGGTGACGAGCCCTGGTATAGCAGGACATGGTTAACCAGGACAGCTAGCAAATATCTCCCTTCTGTCCAAGCCAGTACAGTTCTAGTTCCAGTTGAGGGGGTCAAAACTTCACCTCCCTAGTAACAGTTGTAAAAGGGGGTAAGGTACTTCAGTACCCACTCCTTCAACGCCATTCTGGGGATTCAGATATCAGTGATCCCCTTCCAATACTTGATCCTTCAGCAGCCCTCCCTCCAGTTCAGGGGACCCCCAAACCCCTTCAGGGGTTCCCCCTCTCATCCTTCAGCCCCATGTGAAGGAGTGCGTGTGCTCCACTACGGTTGGTCAGTCTGCCTGTCCTCTGCTGTCCCCTACTGCAGGTTCTTCAGGATGCGTCCGTAGCGGAAGTCGTAGACGTGGCGGCAGAGGTACACCAGTTCAGGGTCTATGTCGGCGGGCACCTGGCGGTGGTCGGGGGGGTCGAAGTCTGAGGGGCAGGGGACCACTCTGGCAGCGCCTGGGGGCACACCCTCTGCACGCCGCTTCACCAAGGCACAAAATCTATAGATGGAAAATCAAAGTGAATTTTGAATGCCGTCGCACCTTTTCTTCCTCCTACTTTACATTCCTACCTCCAGACATTTAATCCTTGTAAACATTCCCTGACTTAGGTCAGTTAGGATCACCACTTTATTTTAAGAATGTGAAATGTCAGAATAATAAGAGAGAGAATTTCAGCTTTTATTTCTTTCATCACATTCCCAGTGGGTCAGAAGTTTACATACACTCAATTAGTATTTGGTAGCATTGCCTTTAAATTATTTAACTTGGGTCAAACATTTTGGGTAGCCTTCCACAAGCTTCCCTCAATAAGTTGGGTGGATTTTGGCCCATTCCTCCTGACAGAGCTTGTGTAACTGAGTCAGGTTTGTAGGCCTCCTTGCTCACACACGCATTTTCAGTTCTGCCCACAAATCTTCTACTTGATTGAGGTCAGTACATTGTGATGGCCACTCCAATACATTGATTTTGTTGTCCTTAAGCCATTTTGCCACAACTTTGGAAGTATGTTTGGGGCCATTGTCTATTTGAAGACCCATTGCGACCAAGCTTTACCTTCCTGACTGATGTCTTGAGATGTTGCTTCAATACATCCACAGAATTTTCTTTCCTCATGATGCCATCTATTTTGTGAAGTGCTCCAGCCCCTCCTGCAGCAAAGCACCCCCACAACATGATGCTGCCACCCCCGTTCTTCACGGTTGGAATGGTGTTCCTCAGCTTGCAAGTCTCCCCCGTTTTCCTCCAAACATAATGATGGTCATTATGGCCAAACAGTTCTATTTGTGTTTCATCAGACCAGAGGACATTTCTCCAAAAGGTACGATCTTTGTCCCCATGTGCAGATGCAAACCGGAGTCTGGCTTTTTTATGGCTGGTTTGGAGCAGTGACTCCTTCCTTGCTGAGCGATATAGGACTCGTTTTACTGTGGATATAGATACTTTTGTACCAGTTTCCTCCAGCATCTTCACAAGGTCCTTTGCTGTTGTGCTGGGATTGATTTGAACTTCTCACCAAAGTACTTACATTTCTTGGAGACAGAATGTGTCTTCTTCCTGTGCGGTATAACGGCTGCGTGGTCCCATGATGTTTATACTTGTGTACTATTGTTTGTACAGATTAACGTGGTACCTTCAGGCGTTTGGAAATTGCTCCCAAGGATGAACCAGACTTGTGGAGGTCTACAAGGTCCTTGTACTCTACAGACTTGTGGAGGTCTTGGCTGATTTATTTTGGTTTTCCCATAATGTCAAGCAAAGAGGCATTGAATTTGAAGGAAGGCCTTGAAATACATCCACAGGTACACCTCCAATTGACTCAAATGATGTCAATCAGAAACTTCTAAAGCCTTGACATCATTTTCTGAACTTTTCCAAGCTGTTTAAAGGCACAGTCAACTTAAGTGTATGTAAACTTCTGACCCACTGGAATTGTGATACAGTGAATTATAAGTGAAATAATCAATCTGTAAACAATTGTTGGAAAAATGACTTCTGTCGTACACAAAGTAGATGTCCTAAATGACATTAAGAGTGGTTGAAAATAAGTTTTAATGACTCCAACCTAAGTGTATGTAAACTTCCGACTTCAACTGTCCAATGGTGTGTGTTAATGATGGATATACGGTCTTTCTCAGTGTGTGTGTGTGTGTGTGTGTGTCTGTGTATATATATATATTTTGTTTCTTACCGACAGTACTGCGCTAATGGGAGAACATAGCATCGGTCTTCGATGCAGGCCACACTGTTCTCGTCTTGATGCCGAGATGCAAAAATCTCATTCTGAAAAGAGAGAAACAGACATAGAAATATCAATCACCACACAATCAAAAGGGTACAGAGACAAGATGGATGAGAGGCACGGAATCTCATTCTTCTTCTCATGTCTTGCATCTGCACTGATGGAGAAACAGAAGACAGGTGAAGGCAATATAGTAAAAGCCTACTGGAAACCTGCTTCCACCAGTTACGTCAGCACACATCAGTGTAGATGAAGGAAAGGAGACAAGGAGAGGCCTCTAGACTATTGAAATGAAGGAAAGGAGACGAAGAAAGGAGACAAGGAGAGGCCTCTTTAGACTACTGAGATGCAGCCAGAGTTGAGTAGAGCAGAGTTATCCCGAGTTGTTCTGTGGAGTCAGAGAGTTGTCCTCACCTCACAGTGCATGCTGGGGTCTCGGACTCCCTGTGTGTGTTCAGGTCGATAGTACCAGAACAGGCTCATCATCAGCTCTCCTGAGGAGGAGACACACACCCACACGGTCAAAACACCAGACAGGCAGACACGCATTCGCACGTGCACAAAAACAAACAAACACTCACACCCACGTGCACACACAGCAGACAGTGAAACAACTACAGAGGATCAAAGGACCAGCCGGGTCTTTAACCAGCCAGACATAAGCAGCATTTCAGACATAAACAACCATTCACAGCACACAGACACACACACCAGGGATTCCCTTAGCCGGAAATAGACGTTTTTTGGCACCCCAAAAATTTAAACTGATAAATAAAACTGTTGCAGGCCAAAATGACTGGTAGAAGAAAACAAATTCCCATTGCAAATGTTTTAAATTTAAATTTATGTAAATACCAGTCGATGTAAATTAATTTGACCGTCATGCTTATCGGTCTATAGTTTAATTTGCATAATTTATTGGAATTAAATTGGCCTGTGTTTATTTTGGTTAGTCATCATGTATCTTATTCATTCAACACAACTATCACACGCGCGCAGCATACAGAGCCTATTCTGAACAGGATTTCTCCTGCAGAGCCTCAGCTGGGTGCTACTGGAGTAAAACTTGGACTTTTACAAGCCCATTCATTGCACAACAATTCTAAATGCAATCGCGTATGAAAAACCGTTTTAGTGCACAATTAAAGAGCTACTATTTTTATTTCTCAAATGGTAATTGAAGCGTGCAGGCCATTCCCAAATAGGCATAGGCCTACGAGCTTGTGATTTGAAACAATCCACAGCTATTTATTTAAATAACCTAATGATTCCCCCCTTTCCTCTCTGGCTAAGTCATGCTTTCTGGAGAAGTATTCTGTATAGAATTCATTTTGTTGCCCAGAAGCCAAAGGCACAATCCTAGTCATATTAGCAACCCATCCTGCTGCATCTTTAGATTCCCCCTCTTTCTAAGTTTCGAACAGAGATGTTCATCTCTGTCACATATGGGACCGCTATCCGGTACGCTGTTTAGAACAGTGTTTAGAAAATATTCAATCTTCCCTACCACATTGTCCAGCGCCGGAAACCCCGACACACACACACACACACACACACACACACACACACACACACACACACACACACACACACACACACACACACACACACACACACACACACACACACACACACACACACACACACACACACACACACACACACACACACACACACACACACACACTTATTATACCCCAACAACAGGTTCAGACATCCTGCTGTCTCTCTCACCAGATTTGGGGTCCTCCCATAGCGCTGATATCTTGGCGACGTAGGGCAGGGACTTCTTCCGGGGACCGGCGCGCAGCAGCACTGTGTCTCGGACACGTATCACTTCGCCGTCTCTCTGTACTCCTTCATAACACTGCCGTAAGGCCGTCTCGTCCTCCCCCTGATACACACAGTCAAAACACACTTATCTTTATTCTCCAGTCACTGGCGACATCAGCAGTATTCTATCAGAAAGGTCTCAGAACACATTCTCATTAACAACAATGAGCCAATTGAAAGCTAGGGATGGTTAGGTTACCATGGTAATATGAGGGAAGTAAACTCTCAGTACCTCAACACACACAAACTTGATCCCACATACCGCAATGAACACTTCTTTCTCTGTGGGCACTCCTACAGGCAGCCACCCGTTGGTGGCCCGTCGGTGGCTGACCCGCTTCTGCTTGGCGGGAGATAGGTTGTGTGTCGGAGCTGGCTGTTTCTGGGACAGCCTGGTTCTCCCCATGGACAGAGAGCCATTAGGGGGCTTGGAGCCCTGAGGGCACTCCCTGGCCAGCTTCAGCCTGGCCTGGGGCACACTGCGGTCAGACAGGGGGGTGAGGAGACGGGGCTTGGCCTGGGTGGAGGACGGGGTGGTAGGGAGGGGACAGCCTGAGAGGGGGAGTGAGGGAGAAACCAGAAGGGAGGGGTTGTGGTCACCCTGGGGGGAGGAGTAACCCTCTGGAGAGAGAGCGAAGGGAGGAAGAATGGACTAGTGTTTACTCCATAAACAATGCTGCATAGGCCTCATTAGATGTAATGCTACATAGGCCTCACTAGATGTTATGCTACATAGGCCTCACTAGATGTAATGCTACATAGGCCTCACTAGATGTAATGCTACATAGGCCTCACTAGATGTTATGCTACATAGGCCTCACTAGATGTTATGCTACATAGGCCTCACTAGATGTTATGCTACATAGGCCTCACTAGATGTTATGCTACATAGGCCTCACTAGATGTTATGCTACATAGGCCTCACTAGATGTTATGCTACATAGGCCTCACTAGATGTTATGCTACATAGGCCTCACTAGATGTTATGCTACATAGGCCTCACTAGATGTTATGCTACATAGGCCTCACTAGATGTTATGCAACATAGGCCTCACTAGATGTTATGCAACATAGGCCTCACTAGATGTTATGCAACATAGGCCTCACTAGATGTTATGCAACATAGGCCTCACTAGATGTTATGCTACATAGGCCTCACTTGATGTAATGCTACATAGGCCTCACTAGATGTTATGCTACATAGGCCTCACTTGATGTAATGCTACATAGGCCTCACTAGATGTTATGCTACATTGGCCTCACTAGATGTTATGCTACATAGGCCTCACTTGATGTAATGTTACATAGGCCTCACTAGATGTTATGCTACATAGGCCTCACTTGATGTTATGCTACATAGGCCTCACTTGATGTTATGCTACATAGGCCTCACTTGATGTTATGCTACATAGGCCTCACTTGATGTTATGCTACATAGGCCTCACTTGATGTTATGCTACATAGGCCTCACTTGATGTACTGTTACATAGGCGTCACTAGATGTTATGCTACATAGGCCTCACTAGATGTTATGCTACATAGGCCTAACTCGAGTCCTATGTCATGCTTTTCTCTGATTCCCTGTAGATACTGTTTGTTTACTGCAATGTACTCAATGTCTGGGACAGAGAGACAAAAATGTCTTGCTCTTGTAAGAAAATAAACATAATTCAGTCACGATCACGCCAAATGGCGAGAACACACAAGTGATAATAACACATCCTCATTTGCAATCTGAGAAGCATAAACAATGGATGTGCCTTTGAGTGTGTGCTCAGTGAGTTGGAATTCCCTTATAAATTATATTTACAGTACATGCACTACATAATTCCAAACTACCACTACTTTTTAAATCAGCATATAGAGGCCTAGTCAGTAGGCCTACATTCCATGTGTCCTCCTCTTACCTGTCTTGATGCTGTGTGTACACCCGGAGCAGCCTGTGGAGAAAGAGCAACCCCTGCTGTTGACCGGCTGCATGGCTCTGTATGTGTAGCCGCTGACCCGACAGGCCTCGCTGTAGCAGGGAGTGCCCACTGAGCCACAGAAGGCAGGATGGGCCAGCGTCGAGGAATGGGACACCGGAGGACCCAGCAGCTTGGAGCCAGACACCCTGCCGGGACACAGTGTCGAGGAGCTAAAGTTCAGAGGTCGCGAGCTGAGGTTGGCTGATGGAGCTCCAGGGTGTGTAGGATGGGCGATGTGGACGTAGTAGCTGGAGAAGCAGGCGGGGTCAGCGGTGCAGAGGCAGGGGTGGGGGCTGAGGGTCAGGGCTGCATGGGAGTGGGGATGGGAGGGTGACGTCACTAGGCACTCCCGTTTCACAGAGGTTAGGGCAGAGTTTAAAGGTCGTTCTTCAGAGTCAGCGTAGGCCTGCTGACCCAGGAACAAGGCCAGGCGATGGCAGTACTCCACAGAGCCCTCCGGGGGACAGCAGTAGTATGGGCTCAGCTCTGCCTCCACCTGCTCCTCTTTGACGACGGGCTTCAACGGGTAGGCTAGCATGCTGCGCGACTGGTAGCCTGGTTTGGTTAGCCGGTGGGTGCAACCGCCAGACTCCCACTCCACTTTGGGCTTCTTGAAGTTGGACTTCTTGCAGGCAGAACAGCCTACCTCTTCTGGAATCAACTGCCTTCCCTTCTGCTTAGGCTGGCGACTGCACGTTTTAAGATTCGGTCGCCGTTGCGGTTGCTTCTGCTTCACGTCAACTGATGCGGTGCTCGTAGCCTTGCAGTCCATCGTCGTAGTCGTTGATGTCGTTTTCACTCGCTGTTTGCTAGTCGCCGAGGTGCTCGTTAACTTTAGCAGCGCGGCAGCGTTGAGTCCAGCTAGCCGTCGGGGAGCAGGGGTGTGTAACATTTGTAAAGTCATCATCTCTTTCTTCTGTCCTCTGTCTGGTTTGGCTGGTTTCTTGGAGACCTTCTTAGTCTTCTTGGAGCTTTGGCACGGGTCAGGCTTGTGCGATGCGGAGGCCTTGCTGCTGGCTCTTGGAGCATTAGGACTGCCGGTCACCCCGTGCCTGGCTGCATCTGTCCCCAGGAACGACTCACCGCTGGTAGGCTCATCCTGCTGTCTCCTGGCCTGTTTAGAAGCCGGCTGGGTCTCGTTAGGTCTCTCCAACAGCAGACTGTTCACAGCCTCAGCGTTGAGAGAAGCTAGCCGTCGCTTACGTGGCTCTGGAAATGGCAACCCCTGCTCATCACTGGTGCTTTTTGATTTAGTTTTTGGTATCATCTTCTTTGCCAGGACTTTCCCCTTGGCTTTGTCTTTTCCTTTGTCCAGTTTCTTGCTCCGCGATTCGGGATTGACGGACGGTTGAGTTGGCGAATCATTCCCCCTCTCACTGGTGTCCTCCTGCTCCTGGATGTCCTTCTCCAGTCGGGTGAGCAAAACGTGACAGCTAAGTCCCTCCTCCTCCGGAGCACCTCCCCTTCCTCGTAAGGGATAAGATTTCCTGCTCCGCCTCCTATTCCGCTCCGGAGTCTTCTCCCTCCTGTCCATCATCTCTTTAACCCCGCCCCTTCCTCGCTTAGTTCCGCCCTTCTTCATGGTCCTGCCGAATCGCAGCGTGCGCTCAGGCCAGGCCCCGCCCATGGTCTCACCATGTGGCCTATCGGGGCAGTGCTCCTGCGTCACTGTGCTACGACTCTGGCTAAGAGAACCTTTGTTCTGGGCGTGGGTCATCACATGCTGCACCACTAGGCCTGGGGAGGAGAGACACACTGTTAATGTCACTCCTAAAAACAGGGTAATATGGCCGGGGAAAGTATTCATTAGGCACCAAACGGAAGGAAACAGACAAGCAGGGACTATCTGAATTTGTCCAATAAAAAAAAAGATGGTTTCTTTTCGTATTTCTCATCATTTCCGTTTTGCTACACTGTGTCCTAAAGAATACAACCCTGGTATCTCTTTAATCCCTATCTTATCACCTAAACCAGTGCCGAGATCTACCGCACAATGTTTTTAAACCAGACTTAAAGAACATACCATTAACCTAAAAAAAACAGTTCTGTAACTGGCCTGCCAATATTGTTCTTCTCGACCATATTATATTTCAAAACTTGAGCTTTGATTACAAAATATATCATTTGGTGTAGCACTTCCGAGGCACAGCTCGCGCTGTTGCGGTGACCGTATTAACGCCACACCAGCGGTCACGAGTCATGAAGGCAGTCAAATTATACATGACCATTTAGTGACGGTAATTAAGCTTCTCCAAGCTCTGATAGTGCTGCTGGTCATTAGTAACCTACCAAACATGCTAACTGCCTGGTACTCAGCATTCTATTTTCCCACTAATCACTAACATCAATTGGATAATCTAATCAAACACTTCATGAGAGCCCATGAGCTCATGTTGCACAACATTTCTATAGGCAATCGAATTGCAGGAGAAAACAGACTGATTGCTGCTAATAGGCTAGACCTACTGTATTTATTTCTCAACTCTCCTAATACTAATAAGCACATTGCTTATATTTACAACGGGATTAGATCCTACCTGGCTGGCATGAAAATAAACCACAGGGAAAAGCGTCCTCCATTCGCCATTTAAGTGCATACTTTACATGTATTTTTCCCCTGCCCCTGTTTCGAGACAAGTGCATGATGGTCTATTCTAAATCAAAACAAATGTCACACATATATTATTTAGTATATGTAAAGACAAGTTTAAATCAAGAACAGTCTGATGGGTGACAATATTATCACTTGGTAGTTACAGTCTTGTCCAATCGCTGCAACTCCGAAACACAACCCAGCCAAGTAGCACTGCTCCGCTTAACCCAGAAGTCAGCCGCACCAATGTGTCAAAGGAAACACCTGGCAACCGTGTCAGCGTGCATTGTGCCCGGCCCGCCACAGGAGTCGCTAGAGCGAGATTGGAGAATATCCCTGCCGGCCAAACCCTCCCTTAACCCAGACGACGCTGGGCCAATTGTGTGCCGCCCCATGGGTCTCCCGGTTGTGGCCGGCTGTGACAGAGGCTGGACTCGAACCAGGATCTCTAGTGGCACAGCTAGCATTGCGATGCAGTGCCTTAGACCAATACATCAATCGGGAGGCCAATAACTTCTTAAAATTAAGTACATTAATCCGCTTTACAAGGAGTGTAGAGCCTAACTGGCATATATAAGCAGTGCGTGAGCTTAATTTTCACCGTAAAAATGCACCTTTATAATAAAATGCACAATTGCATTTGCGGTCACTGTTGATAATGGTGTTTTCTGCTAATGGGACATGCATTGTGAACATTACTGCACCTATAATGTTTAGAAATAGCCTATAGTTTATAAACATTCTGATCTGTTGTGTGAGCCACATTGCATAAAAAAAGTTTTTTAATTTGGGATCTAACGCATCCCACAACATGTTTGGAATATTTATTTATTGTACAGAATAGGTCGACTTTATACTATGGGGGATAGTAAATTGACATAGTCTAGTGCTTTTACTGTTCGTTAGGCCTACTGATCTTGTTGGCTGAAGGAAAGCAAATGTGGACAGTTCTTCCAATATCTTCAATATGCATCTCGGAATTGGATAAGGATGCACACAGTTGCATCCCTGATGTGTCTGTCTTCACTTGTAGCCTGTGAGTGAGAGGCGCTTTGGATTGCGCAGCACACTCAGGGATCTTTGACACTTCTTTTTTCTCAATGACATTCAAAATCAGCATTGAAAAAAGGCATAAGTTTACGTTTGTTCCACCTGAGACCACTACTATGACACACCAAATGTGTTTGATGGAGCGCGGGAAAGAGGCAGGAATAGACTTTTGTGGGCTACCGTCCAAGCCATGTCATCCAATGGTGCGACTACTGTCGGCATCTAGAGATGTTCCAACTTGATTAAACGTTAGGAGGTAAGAATTAGAGCAGTGGTGTAGTCTACGGCGATACGGACAGGACTTATATTGATATTGATTTGAATCACACTGCTGCCCTCTCATCTATTTGCGCCATACGGATTGTGGTTGTTGTGGATGGCTGTTCAGAAACTGTGTATTTGAACCTAATAATGGTTGAATTTGAGAAGCTGCCTATCAATCACTGTTTTTGAAACCAGTGGACAGCCAGTGAAAAATGCGCTCTTGTAACAGCTGCATAATGCGGATCCCAGCTTATGTAATAAAAGATGAGCTTTAATTGATCAATCTAATTCCTGCTGATAAAAACCCCAATACATAGTCCTAATGGACACATGTTCAAACTCACACACATACAGTTGCCACATACATACCATAACATTCATGTAATGTAACATAATGTAACATTAATGTAATACATACAGTTGAAGTGTTTTTTTTTATTCCTGACATTTAATCCCCGTATAAATTCCCTGTCTTAGGTCAGTTAGGATCTCCACTTTGTTTTAAGAATGTGAAATGTCAGAATAATAGTAGAGAGAATGATTTATTTCAGCTTTTATTTATTTCATCACATTCCCAGTGGGTCAGAAGTTTACATGCACTCAATTAGTATTTGGTCGCATTGTCTTGAAATGGTTGAACTTGGATCAAACGTTTCAGGTAGCCTTCCACAAGCTTCCCACAATAAGCTGGGTGAATTTTGGCCTATTCCTCCTGACAGAGCTGGTGTAACTGAGTCAGGTTTGTAGGCCTCCTTGCTCGCACACGCCTTTTCAGTTCTACCCACAAATTTTCTATAGGGTTGAGGTCAGGGCTTTGTGATGGCCACTCCAATACCTTGACTTTGTAGTCCTTAAGCCATTTTGCCACAACTTTGGAAGTATGCCTGGGGTCATTGTCCATTTGGAAGACCCATTTGCAACCAAGCTTAACCTTCCTGACTAATGTCTTGAGATGTAGTTTCAATATATCCACATAGTTCCCCCCCCTCATTTTTCCACCCTCTATTTTGTGAAGTGCACCAGTCCCTCCTGCAGCAAAGCACCCTCCACAACATGATGTTGCCACCCCCGGGCTTCACAGTTGGGATGTTGTTCTTCGGCTTGCAAGCCTCCCCCTGTTTCCTCCTAACATTATGGCCAAACAGTTCTATTTTTGTTTCATCAGACTAGATGACATTTCTCCAAAAAGTACAATATTTGTCCCCTTGTGCAGTTGCAAACCGTAGTCTGGCTTTCTTATGACGGTTTTGGAGCAGTAACTTCTTCCTTGCTGAGCGGCCTTTCAGGTTATGTCGATATAGGGCTCGTTTTACTGTGGATATAGATACTTTTGTACCTGTTTCCACCCGCATCTTCACAAGATCGTTTGCTGTTGTTCTGGGATTGATTTGAACTTTTCGCACCAAAGTATGTTCATCTCTAGGTGACAGAAGGTGTCTCCTTCCTAAGCGGTATGACAGCTGCGTGGTCCCATGGTGTTTATACTTGCGCACGTGGTACCTTCAGGCATTTGGAAATTGCTCCCAAGGATGAACCAGACTTGTGGAGGTCTACAATCTTTTTTCTGAGGTCTTGGCTGATTTCTTTTGATCTCCCATAATGTCAAGCAAAGAGGCACTGAGTTTTAGGGTAGGCCTTGAAATACATCCACAGCTAGACCTCCAATTGACTCAAATTATGTCAATTAGCCTATCAGAAGCTTTTAAAGCCATGACAGCATTTTCTGGAATTTTCCAAGCTGTTTAAAGGCACAGTCAACTTGCGCCATGCACAAAATAGATGTCCTAAACAACTTGCCAAAACTATAGTTTGTTAACAAGAAACGTGTGGAGTGGTTGAAAAACGAGTTTTAATGACACCAACCTAAGTGTATGTAAACTTCCGACTTCAACTGTATAAATGCCTCATGAGCTTCGTTCAACTGTCCCACTTGTTTATCTCCAATGTTTGTAAATATTGTTTAAAAAACACTGTGTAACCTTATAACATGGTTAAAACTATAATTGATATCAGTGATGGTAAGTCCTTGCATCCATAGCTGTCTATTAATCTGAGTGGTTATATTTCTCCAGGCCCAGCCCTCAGCTTTTTACCAAAACAGAGGCAGCGAGGCCCTTTTGTTATCATTTCATACATAGATTTGCCCTTTAAATATCTATATATTATCAAGATATCAAAGTGGCACCAACTAAAAAGGTAAACAATAGGCCCATAGCAAATGCAGCATATGGCATTCATTTTTCACATGTAAATATCACTTTTCAATAGTGCTCAAAGCATGCCATTCAATGAGCGCAGCATTTAATTTTCATTTTAACTCAAATCAATGAGCCCAATCAGTCCTCCATGGCAACTAAATCATAAACAACACAGTAGGCCAGGCTAAGAAATCATTCGTTTTGGGGTTACGCTCTGGTAAAACCATTTGGCTAGTCTATACTTCCATAGTTTCAAGTCCTATTCTTGAAGATCAAGATGTATAACATTTTTGGAGTAACTGGAATTCTGATACTTTGGGTTTTAATGTAAAGATATAATTTAGTTGTATTATTATATGTAGCAGAAAGTGATGGGTTAGAAGAAGCCTACATAACCAACCCATAAATTAAAATGTAACATCCATATGACCAGCTATGTGAACTTTAACATTGATTTATCCTGCAATAGATGTTGTTCAATTGGTAACATACATTTGTCTTCATCTAATGCCTCTTAAGGGGAAAGTAATCTAAAAGTAACTGAATGTAATTAGTTTACGTTACTAAGTTTGGGTTATCCAAAAGTTAAGTTACTGATTACAATTTTGGACAGGTAAATAGTAACTGTAACGGATTACATTTATAAAGTAACCTACCCAAGCCTTACAATGTATTGAAAATCAAAGCAAATAGGAGTACTTGTTTTTTTGTTAACCACTCTACGCAGAATAGCCGCATGTGCACAGTCCCTCCAATCGTTTGGAGAAAATATTTATATTTTAATTCAGCTTTATTCAATTGTATTCTTCATACCATAAAATAATACCACCAAATTATAAGCACATCTTGTCTGCTAAATGAACTAGTGTAGCCCACAGCCATTTTGCATAGCCACATCAGGACAACTCAGAATACGCTATTATTTTGTTCTGAAATAAGACTACATTTTCTTCATATCATGCTTCTTTAGACATGTCTAAAATAAATAATGTACTTATTGTGAAGGTGTAGGCTATATTACATGGATTTATTGTGAAGGTGTAGGCTATATTACATGGATTTATTGTGAAGGTGTAGGCTATATTACATGGATTTATTGTGAAGGTGTAGGCTATATTACATGGATTTATTGTGAAGGTGTAGGCTATATTACATGGATTTATTAGACTTTTTAAAATGGCTTGCAGGCTGTGTGGAAGCCAGGAGATGCTAAATGTGTTTATGTTAGTGAACGGTCAATTACTGTGAGACCGACAGTTATTTGCTTGACAATGACCGGTTGAAGAAATTGTGTGACCTCCACAGCCCTAGGCACAGCTGAGCATAAACTGAAATAATTCCCTTTTTTATTTTATTTTTACTGGACTGATGATACCCGCACCTAATGGTCATGGTACTGAACAGGACAACTGGGAACTCTGAAAAAAATAGGTAAAATCATGATGTCAGTGATCCTCAGGTCGGAAAGTCGGAGGTCTAGAAAAATATAATTCTGAGTTGGATGACCATTCAAAGCTATTTTTCCCCAGTCGGACAGCAGCTCTTTGCTGTACTCTTTGACAGTCTCTCTCAAGTCATGGTTTTAAAAGTTATTCGATCTCACGTAGGCCAGAATCAAACTTTGCTATGGCAGGGGTCAAGGAAGCGCTGTAGGAGCGGGTTTTGAACTATCCAATTGGCCAGTGCAATAAGTCTCGATTTAGCCACAGATTTCCCGGTCCACCAGGTAGTCAGAGTTGGTCTTTTAAGACAAATTAAATGGTTCAAAATGGGAAAACTTTGCTGACCTGGTGCACAAGGCTTCTGAATCAAGTGCACATAACGTCAACGCCATTTTCAGGACATTCCTAGTTGATTGACCGGATGGTGACCACTGGCATAAACCCTTCCACATATATTCTGTATACACATATACTTGAAGTTTTCACTGATATAAAAGTACTGCCCAGTTCCATTTTGATCTCTAGTCCCTTATCCTAGCCCCCCTCCTACCCATTTGAAAATACTGGATAGATGAAAGCCCTATAGAAGCTCCACTTATGGAGCTAAGGGTCTTGAAGAGCTAGATGGAACATCATTACAGTGTATTCGGGAAAGTATTCAGACCCCTTCACTTTTTCCACATTTTGTTACATTACAGACTTATCCTAAAATGGATTTAATTAATTGTTTTGCTCATCAATCTAAAACAAAATACCCCATAATGACAAAGTGAAAACAGGTTTTTAGAAAATACCTTATCTACATAATTATTCAGACCCTTTGCTATGAGACTCGAAATTGGGATCAGGTACATCCTGTTTCCATTGATACTCCTTGAGATGTTTCTACAACTTGATTGAAGTCCACCTGTGGTAAACACAATTGATTGGACATGATTTGGAAAGACACACACATACCTATCTATATAAGGTCTCACAGTTGACAGTGCATGTCAGAGCAAAAACCAAGCCATGAGGTCGAAGGAATTGTCCGTAGAGCTCAGGGACAGGATTGTGTTAAGGCACAGATCTGGGGAAGGGTACCAAAACATGTCTGCCGCATTGAAGGTCCCCAAGAAAACACTGGCCTCCATCATTCTTAAAGGGAAGAAGTTTGGAACCACCAAGACTCTTCCTAGAGCTGGCCGCCCGGCAAAACTGAGAAATCGGTTAGAAGGGCATTGGTCCAAGAACCCAAATGGTCACTCTGATAGAGCTCCAGAGTTCCTCTGTGGATATGGGAGAACCTTCCAGAAGGAGAACCATCTCTGCAGCACTCCACCAATAAGGCCTTTATGGTAGAGTGGCTAGACAGAAGCCACTCCTCAGTAAAAGGCACATGAGGGGTGGCAGGGTAGCCTAGTGGTTAGCCTAGTGGTTAGTGTTGGACTAGTAACCGGAAGGTTGCAAGTTCAAACCCCCGAGCTGACAAGGTACAAATCTGTCGTTCTGCCCCAGAACAGGCAGTTAACCCACTGTTCCTAGGCCGTCATTGAAAATAAGAATTTGTTCTTAACTGACTTGCCTGGTTAAATAAAATAAAAATGACAGCACACTTGGAGTTTGCCAAAAAGCACCTAAAGGACTCAGACCATGAGAATCAAGATTCTCTAGTCTGATTAAACCAATATTGAACTCTTTGGCCTGAATGCCAAGCGTCACGTCTAGAGGAAACCTGGCATCCTCCCTACAGTGAAGCATGGTGGTGGCTACATCAAGCTGTGGGGATGTTTTTCAGGGGCAGGGACTGTGAGTCTTGTCAGGATCGAGGGAAAGAAAAACGGAGCAAAATACACATTGATGAAAACCTGCTCCATAGCGCTCAGGACCTCAGAATGGGGAAAAGGTTCACCTTCCAACCGGACACCGACCCTAAGCACACAGCCAAGACAACACAGGAGTGGCTTCGGGACAAGTCTCAATGTCCTTGAGTGGCCAAGCCAGAGCCTGGACTTGAACCAGATCTAACATCTCTGGAGAGACCTGAAAATATCTGTGAAGCAACGCTCCCCATCCAAACTGAAAGAGCTTGAGAGGATCTGCAGAGAAGAATGTGAGAAACCGTGCCAAATCTTGTAGCGTCATACAAGATTCAAGGCTGTAATCGCTGCCAAAAGGTACTTCAACAAAGGGTCTGAAGACTTATGTAAATGTGATATTTCAGTTTAAGTTTTTATGAATATGCAAAAATTCCTAAAAACCTGTTTTTGCTTTGTCATTATTGGGTATTGCATGTCGATTGATGTTGGGGGGAAATGATTTAATCCATTTTAGAATAAGATACGAATGCACTGTATACTGATTACTCATTCTCTGCTATCCATTTCTTACAGTGAAGTGGTAGGGGCCCTAGGGGAAGGGCTTAGGGGCCGAAATTAAACCATGCCAACAGGAGCCACATACCACAAAGAAGGTGGGTATCTATATCCACAACAAGACATTTCTCATAGAAAGAACTGTGTATTCAAAAGTTGCCAAAAATGAATTCTACCATCTTATCCATTACCTTCACTTAAAGTCAAACATGATCATATGACTCAATCAATAGTCTGGTAGAATCAGGAGTATTATTTTTTATAAGCAAACTCACTAAAAGGGATGAATAAAATGCAATCTGCTTTACGAAGAATCCAAACAGCCATTATTCTTAACATCCAACAGTATGGCAATTGATGGTTATTGACACTGTCTTAAGTGTTTGGAATTTTATACTGAAGCTGAAAAAAGTAGTCATTATGTCCGTAGGCAGATGACGTGCATACCTACATAACGTAGGCAGATGACGTGCATACCTATATAACGTAGGTAGATGACGTGTATACCTATATACCATAGGCAGATGACGTGTATACCTATATAACGTAGGCAGATGACGTGCATACCTATATAACGTAGGCAGATGACGTGCATACCTATATACCATAGGCAGATGACGTGTATACCTATATAATGTAGGCAGATGACGTGCATACCTATATAACGTAGGCAGATGACGTGTATACCTATATAACGTAGGCAGATGACGTGTATACCTATATAACGTAGGCAGATGACGTGTATACCTATATAACGTAGGCAGATGACGTGCATACCTATATAATGTAGGCAGATGACGTAATGACGCCACAAAAAATACAGCGTTACACAGAACAAAAGCAGAAAAATACTAAGTGCACACTTCCAACAACTAAACAAGTTCAAGTCGAGCAGTCATTTGAAAGAGTAAGAACATTTCAGTGAGACAACTCAAAGGTGAAATTCATTAACTCCAAGATAATGGAATTCATTGCCCTTGACAATCAACCGTTCTCTGTCGTGGGTGATGTTGGCCTTTGTCGACCAAGAAGGCACTATTTTTTAGATGTTGCCCTACCGGACTTACGCAGTATTGTTGAAACATCCATGAGCTACTTGCTATGGGTGTCACTGCTATTAGCTTCACAACTGACATTTGGACCAACGATGTCAGCCTCATGAGCATGCTGTCTGACAGCAGTGGGTCAACAAGGAATTTGTTCTGTGGAAAGCCGTATTGCATGCTCAAGAATGTGCAGGTTCTCATACCACTGCTTCCATTTCAACGGCACTTGAGAACATGTTTGAAACTTGGAAATGTGAACACACTCCTAGGGCCATTTTCTCTGAGCCTCTATACTGTGACTCCACCATGGTCGATGCTAGGTACAAGGACCGCTACTTCGATACAGACAAGAAACAGGGTTTACGTGAAATGTTAGACACAGCTGGACAAGATGGAAACGGACACAGTGACAGTGCGCTCCGAGGAAGAGAGGCCACGGACAGACAGAGTTGAAACTTCACTGCTTGACATGTATGATGAAATCCTGGTTGAGAATGAAACAACTGAACAGGCAGTTAACCCACTGTTCCTAGGCCATCATTGAAAATGAGAATTTGTTCTTAACTGACTTGCCTAGTTAGATAAAAGGTTAAAAAATCATAATAAACATTTAAAAAAATATATATATATATACACTTCCTGCTTAAACTGGGAACACTCGCAATGGCCGCCACCCATTATGCCATCATTCATTTGAATGAGGATTCCTGTTCTATTCATTATATGTCTATGGCAGTACATGCAGTCAGAACACTTTTTAATTTTTTTTTTTAATGTGTTCATTTAAAAAAATATAGATAACCAATGCGATTCAAAACGGTTATGACCGAGACCGAGGCCAAGACCAATGGCTGGCCATTTTACAGTCATCCAAAATTCCATGACTGTCACAGCACTACCTTTTAAATCACAAATGTATATTTTAGTCAATAACATCAACACTAATCTACGAAATAATCCAATAAATCATGAAAATAGAGGTGTGTGTCAAAATGACGAATCTATGTATGCGGAGCTGCGAATGATATCAATTTGGCCTTAAGTAGTCATAAAAAAGTGATTCCTTGCAATTCACTTTACATCTTCAGCAGAGATCATTGACCCTTCCACAGCACGATCATGTATAATTGGGTCGAACTGCACTTCACACCCGCTTGAGAAAATGTTGCTCCTGGTGGGTTTCTTTTTCATTTACTTCCAAGAAGCAGTAAACTTTCCACAATGTAGTCTATTCCATATGCTTCTTCTGAAAGAACGTTCTAGAATTTCCGATTCTCTGTAAAAATGAAAATGCGGAGATGCTAAACAATACTTAATAAAAGGAATGCAGCAAAATCGAAGCGCGTATGCCGACGCACTCAAAGCAAACAATATTGAAGAGATTAAAATAGTCAAAACATGATTGGACCGTTATCGAGTACGTGAGAGGTCGGGGAGATTTCCATATACATGAAGACAATCTGACACATCTGGGCATTTTAAACAGCCAATGAAATTCACCAGACATTCTAATCCAGCAGACATTACATTTCTGCAAACATTCTAAAATCAGCAGAACCCAATTAGGCAATTACATATTATTTGTATGAAATAATTGTTACATGACTGTAGAGCCCACTGCCTCTGGTTTCATTCGGTAAACAAGTTAGAAAACAAACAGACATGTCCTGTGTTGCCTAGCCTACAGGCTATACAGACACCTAATAAGTATGTATCTATCTTGCCTACAATTTCTCAGAGCAAGCTACTCCACATTTAGACACAATTATTTCCAGAACCAGGCATTCACGCTGACATTAATCTATGTAATTACACCTTAACACCGTGTGAGATATGGGGGCAATGACAAGGGGACCGATAACTTCCCCAAAATAACCCACAGGGTAAGGTGTTTTGAACTGATGCAGGGGGGTATTTTGAACACTTTCGATGCCCGAACAAAAACAATAAACACGAGGCGTCGGCTTGTTTGTCATGAAACGGTTTTCAGAGGGTCTACTCTACAGTCCATCTAAATCGATTCAAGCGCTTACATGTAACACCTGAGTTTCGCCCTGGTGACCTATTTGACTTGCTCAAACATACACAACGTCCTATAGCCTACTTGAGGACATCGGGGCCGACATAACGTTACAGTAGGCAGGCTGCGCCTCGCTCGCTAGACGTCTGTGAGTAGCCTGCCATCTGAAGTAACTGCTATCTACGGGGCTGTGGGCGACCCGAACACAAACCGCAGCCAAAATAATGGTGCCACAAACACTTTTCCCATGCTATTTATGAAAATAACATCGAAATAATTAGCTATTATACCACTACTTAGTCTGAAACCCCAAGGATATCGTATGCTAGCAAGCTACAGCTATCGATTTTGCATGGCAGAAGGGGTTTCGTTCTCCGAAGCGAAAATAGGTTCTGCACTCCTTTTTGGACGGGCTCCGAACGCAACTTCAACACTCGGCACTCGAAAATCGTTACGGAAGAAATATTTGAGAGATATTAACTTACACACTCCGACGACTCCGTCATACTATGCCTGGAGAAGCGTCGAAATAGTGCTGGACTGGTGTGATGGCTGAACTGATCTCTGTACTGACTGGGGGAGAGCTGGGGAGTAGAGAGAGGACGGTGGCTGCCTGCGCGATGTGCTTTGCTCTTCCTGGTTCGGCTTCACGGATTTGCAGAAAACTTCATTTTAACCAATTGCTATACAGACAAGCCTCGCTGACATCCCAGTCTTCCAATAGCGAAAAGGCCTGGCGGTTAATTTCAAGACTAAAACCTCAAATATTTTGTCGAATATGCGTTCCCCTGCGAAGTGGCTCGGATTAACTTGATTCAACTCGGTTAATTGCACCGGCTATGGAGCGATGTTGTCCGCCCTCAACGCCAGCCTCACCCTGTCATTTTGTCGTGACCAGACCACATTGAGTAAACCACTAGCTATATTTCCACACGTCTTCTGGTGTGTACAGCTATCACAACATTGTAATGTCCACCCAAGAGAATGTAAAACATGCAGGGAAACACCAGTTCATTCTCATTGCCTGTGGTGGAATAAAACGAGAATGCTTTTCAAATAATAACCCTCCATTTCATTGGCCTAATTGATTTCTTAGCGTGCCCAAACAGTTAATTGGATATGGAAATAATTATAATTTCAATCAATATATTTCAAAGCCTCTCACTAGTATAGGGTCCAAATGATTGAGCCTTTGGACCAGGCATAAGCTGCTTCATGTGCATTAGGCTACCGCTATTACCGGTTTTATTACAGTATCTATTGCTGTATTATAGGTACATGCAAACACCACTCAGTCATATTGCAGAGGAAATGAATCGAGCGCATTAATAATATGCGGGCCTCCACACTCCGTGTAATAACGGGCACATTAATATGATAAATTATAGTGATCAGGTCCTAGTTTTTTGTAGGTGTCAGGTGATTACAATGTAATAATGCATAGGCAGCCATTCTCAATAGTCTGGAGTTGCTTCCTCTCATTGTCTCCTTTCCTTCAGAAGCACAGATATGAAGGAACTGGACAGCTGAAAGCAAATCCCCAGTGGGTATCCACCATATTGCTTTTCCTTGGTATGGGTTTTCAGATATAAGCAGATGAATGTGAGGAAACTCCTTTAGACTATCGAGATTAAGGAGAGGAGACAAGTAGAGGAAGCTTTTGAACACTATTAAGATTAACCCTATACGATTTTAAATCCCCCACAACACCATGTGCATTAAGGTGAAACGTGTGATTTCAAGGCCGAGACATCTGGCCACGCGACCACCAATCGTCGCTCTTTCAGACGTAGGCTGTTTCCAGAGTATCCATATTGAAGCCACGGTAATCTTTGTTAAAAAATGTAGTTGAATGTCTGTCAATTGCATCATTTCGGTCAGAAAATCGGTTGAGGAAAAGGATTTGGGCTGCAGACTGAACAGAATGTAAATGATCCGATGACTTGAAGGCTTCAACTAAGACAACTGACTGTTTCTGTATGCCATTTCTATAGATAGAGCCATCTCGATATGTGCAACATCTGTCCTATATACAAGTTAAACATTTCACTTTAAATCACACAGCAGCCATACATGGATAATAATAACTAGTTAATAAACATTTTACACAGCTGCTCATATGACTGACAATTTGACGTATTTCATTGATATGTCAATAACTGAGGGCACAATCAGTAGTCACTTCAGCTAAGCTAAAGTTTCACACTGCACCGTCACAACAGTCCCAAGCCAGTAGCCTATCAGGAGTCCACGACATTATAGGCTGATGACACCTCTGTGACACAACCAAATTAAGCATGATGCAAACAAGAACAAATATCCTATTGTCACATACACAGATAGATGCAGTGAAATGTGTTGTTTTACAGGGTCAGTCATAGTAGTACTGCACCCCTGGAGCACATTAGGGTTATTTGAGTTTTCACCTTAATAACCACTAGGCTACCGGCTGCTTCCCTACAAAACTACAGCTAGTGACTGAATAACTTTTATATACTATAGCCAACTACAGTACCCTCTACCCCAGAGATTAATGTCTAATCGGCAATAAACCAGGACGTCAAAGAGTAACTTTATCTGTTCACCCAAAGCCCTATTATCCTGCAAAATGGAGACAAAAATCACTTTACTAATATTAAAACAAAAACATAGAACCAAAAATCCTTGCATTGACTAGATTTAAACTACACTGTTTTAAGGTGATATATTAATCACAAACTCTATCCGTGGGCTGTTCACAAACAACATAAAGCCCTGGAATTGTTTTTCAGCTATGGTAATATGTAGCAGGAAGGAGAGAAAGAGCAGAGTGACTAATACAAAGTGGTAATTTCCCAAACCATTTATCTGATGACACTTCCATGCTGTACCATCTTCCCCACCTAATGGCAAGGGAACATTTCTGTGCTGTTCTTTCCAGGGGAGTTTTATCACAGTCAGTGACACCCTTTAGTTTAGAATGACAAATTACTTCCCATTCTCCTGTCCTCCATACAGGTCTGACTGGACTTGTTGTAATGATGTTGCACCCCAAACTTCATCTACACCTGTGAGAGATGGGCTATGCTGTGTGAGGGGAACATCTGTAGAAGGGCGGTTTTGTGTAAAAGTCAACCTGAGCATGTGTAGCTCATGGGGATGTGAAACGTATTCCTCAGCCCAAGTGTTTCTCCTCAGCACCTGCGCTAGCTTTTTGCGTGGTGCAGACTGGTAACATGCTTCAGGAGGGCGGCCACGTGTGCTAGCAAGGCAGGGGTCCTGGGTCCGAGCCTCGTTGTGAGCCGAATCAGGAGGAAGCGGTACTGACTAAGCAAGAAGTGTGACGTCTTTTACACATGCACATTAAAGTTAGTAATTTCCATAATTATCCTTATGGTCTACAGTATATGTTGGAGTTCAGGCTTTAATTAACCTTATGGTCTACAGTATATGTTGGAGTTCAGGCTTTAATTAACCTTAAGGTCTACAGTATATGTTGGAGTTCAGGCTTTAATTAACCTTATGGTCTACAGTATATGTTGGAGTTCAGGCTTTAATTAACCTTATGGTCTATAGTATATGTTGGAGTTCAGGCTTTAATTATCCTTATGGTCTATAGTATATGTTGGAGTTCAGGCTTTAATTAACCTTATGGTCTACAGTATGTTGGAGTTCAGGCTTTAATTAACCTTATGGTCTACAGTATATGTTGGAGTTCAGGCTTTAATTAACCTTATGGTCTACAGTATGTTGGAGTTCAGGCTTTAATTAACCTTATGGTCTACAGTATATGTTGGAGTTCAGGCTTTATTTGAAAAGGAGGAATTTTACTAAATTTGAACCATTACAGAGTAGGTGTCCAAGGCTATTAGAATGGACTCAAATAGCTTGTTTTTCCACTCACAGCTGTCCCCAAGTGTTAGTTATGATCATGAGACGTTAATGAAGCAATACAAACCAAATTGAAGTGTCTTGAGTTTGTTTGTGCATTCTACGGTCTTATAAAGATAGCAGGTGACTGGGACAGGCAATGTTACAAAACATTTGTATGATTTTTGGGGGTAAAACATGCACCTTACATCAGATCTTGAAATGTTCTCTGTGAAGCTAACTTTCGTCAAGGTTATATATGGTCTATAATTGGTTATTCCCTTTTCATTGTCAGTATCCTTTTTTTCAGCATGTTGATATCCATAACATCCGTAACAGCTGTGGATGTGATGGCTATTACCCACATATCATACACACAGTGCATTCGGAAAGTATTCAGACCTTGACTTTTGTACATTCTGTTACATTACAACACTATTCTAAAATTGATGGAGAAAAACAAGCAATTTAATCAATCTACACACAATACCCCATAATGACATAGCAAAACAGGTTTGTCATTTTTTGCTAATTTATTAAAAATAAAAAAAACGTAAGTATTCAGACCCTTTACTCAGTACTTTGTTGAAACACCTTTGGAAGCGATTACAGTTTCTCCCATTCTTCTTTGCAGATCCTCTCAAACTCTGTCAGGTTGGATGGGGAGCGTCGCTGCACAGCTATTTCCAGGTTGGATGGGGAGCGTCGCTGCACAGCTATTTCCAGGTTGGATGGGGAGCGTCGCTGCACAGCTATTTCCAGGTTGGATGGGGAGCGTCGCTGCACAGCTATTTCCAGGTTGGATGGGGAGCGTCTCTGCACAGCTATTTCCAGGTTGGATGGGGAGCGTCGCTGCACAGCCATTTCCAGGTTGGATGGGGAGCGTCGCTGCACAACTATTTCCAGGTTGGATGGGGAGCGGTTGGATGGGGTGCGTCGCTGCACAGCTATTTTCAGGTTGGATGGGGAGCGTCGCTGCACAGCTATTTCCAGGTTGGATGGGGAGCGTCGCTGCACAGCTATTTTCAGGTTGGATGGGGAGCGTCGCTGCACAGCTATTTTCAGGTCTCTCCAGATATGTTAGATCGGGTTCAAGTCCGGGCTCTGGCTGGGCCACTGAAGGACATCCAGAGACTTGTCCCGAAGCCACTTCTGCGTTGTCTTGGCTATGTGCTTTGTGTCATTGTCCTGTTGGAAGGTGAACCTTCACCCCGTTCTGAGGTCCTGAGCGCTCTGGAGCAGGTTTTCATCAAGGATCTCTGTACTTAGCTTCGTTCATCTTTCCCTTGGTCCTGATTAGTAAATCAGTCCCTGCCGCTGAAAAACATCCCCACGGCATGATGCTACCACCACCACGCTTCACTGTAGGGATGGTGCCAGGTTTCCTCCAGACGTGACGCTTGGCATTCCAGCCAAATAGTTCAATATTGTTTCTGAATGGTCTGAAATTCCTTTAGGTACCTTTTGGAAGTAAGGACAACCATCTCTGCAGCACTCCACCAATCAGGTCTTTATGGTAGAGAAGCCAGACGGACGCCACTCCTCAGTAGAAGGCACATGACAGCCCACTTGGAGAGTGCCAAAAGGCACCTAAAGACCCAGACCATGAGAAACAAGATTACCTGGTCTGATGAAACCAAGATTGAACTCTTTGGCCTGAATGCCAAGTGTCACGTCTGGAGGAAAACTGGCACAATCCCTACAGTGAAGCATAGTGGTGGTAGCATCATGCTGTGGGGATGTTTTTCAGTGGCAGGGACTGGAAGACTAGTCAGGATCGAGGGAAAGATGAACAGAGCTAAGTACAGAGACATCCTTGATGAAAACCTGCTCTAGAGCGCTCAGGACCTCAGACTGGGGCGAAGGACAACAACCCTAAGCACACAGCCAACAATGCAGAAGTGGCTTCGGGACAAGTCTCGGAATGTCCTTGAGTGGCCCAGCCAGAGCCCGGACTTGAACCCAATCAAACATCTCTGGAGAGACCTGAAAATAGCTGTGCAGAGACGCTCCTCATCTAACCTGACAGAGCTTGAGAGGATCAGAAGAGAAGAATTGGAGAAACTCCCCAAATACAAGTGTGCTAAGCTTGTAGCATCATACCCAAGAAGACTCGAGGCTGTAATCGCTTGCAAAAGTGCTTCAACAATGAACTGAGTAAAGGGTCTGAATACTTATGTAAATGTAATATTTCTGTTTTTTTGGTCACTTAGAAATGTCCTTATTTTCCATGAAAAGCATGCATGTAAATTAGTTGCAAAATAATAGGAAATATAGTAAAAATGTCGACAAGGTTATAAATAATGATTTGTAATTTAAATAATAGTGTCCTTCAAACTTTGCTTACATCAAAGAATCCTCCATTTGCAGCAATTTCAACCTTGCAGACCTTTAGCATTCTAGTTGTCCATTTTTTGAGGTAATCTGAAGAGATTTCACCACATGCTTCCTGAAGCACCTCCCACAAGTTGGATTGGCTTGATGGGCACTTCTTATGTACCATACGGTCAAGCTGCTCCCACAACAGCTCAATAGGGTTGAGATCCGGTGACTGTGCTGGCCACTCCATTATAGACAGAATACCAGCGGACTGCTTCTTACCTAAATAGTTCTTGCATAGTTTAGAGCTGTGCTTAGGGTCATTGTCCTGTTGGAGGAAATTGGCTCAAATTAAGTGCCGTTCACAGGGTATGGAGTTGCAAAATTGAGTGATAGATCTTGAAGAAGGAAGGCTCTTTTACCCTGTACAAATCTTCCACTTTACCACCACCAAAGCCCCCCCCCCGACCATCACATTGCCTCCACCATGCTTGACAGATGGCGTCAAGCACTCCTCCAGCATATTTTCATTTTTCTGCATCTCACAAATGTTCTTCTTTGTGATCCAAACACTTCGAACTTAGATTTGTCTGACCAGAGCACTTTTTTCCAATCTGTGTTATTTTGCCCATCTAAATATTTTATTTTTATTGGCCAGTCTGCGATATGGCTTTTTCTTTGCAACTCTGCCTAGAAGGCCAACATCCCGGAGTCGCCTCTTCACTGTCAACGTTGAGATTGGTGTTTTGCGGGTACGATTTAATGAAGCTGCTAGTTGAGGACTTGTGAAGCGTCTGTTTCTCAAAGTAGACACTAATGTACCTGTCCTCTTGCTCAGTTGTGCACCGGGGCCTCCCACTCTTTCTATTCTGGATAGAGGCAGTTTGCGCTGTTCTGTGAAGGGAGTAGTGCACAGCGTTGTACGAGATCTTCAGTTTCTTGGCAATTTATCGCATGGAATAGCCTTCATTTCTCAGAACAAGAATCGACTGACGAGTTTCAGAAAGTTTCTTGTTTCTGGCCATTTTGAGCCTGTAATCGAACCCACAAATGTTGATGCTCCAGATACTCAACTAGTCTAAAGAAAGCCAGTTTTATTGCTTCTTTAATCAGAACAACAGTTTTCAGCCGTGCTAACAATTGCAAAAGGGTTTTTGTAATGATCAATTAGCCTTTTAAAATTATAAACTTAGCTAATCTAACACAACGTGCAATTGGAACACAGGAGTGATTGTTGCTGATAATGGGCCTCTGTACATCTATGCCGTTTCCAGCTACGCTAGTCATTTACAACATTAACAATGCCTACACTATTTGTGATCAATTTAATGTTATTTTAATGGACACTTTAAAATTTCAAACACAAGGACATTTCTAAGTGACCACTAACTTTTGAACGGTAGTGTATACATTTGCAAAAATGTCTACAAACTTGTTTTTTCTTTGTCATTATGAGGTATTGTGTTTAAATTGAAGAGGGGAAGAAAACAATTTAATCCATTTTAGAATAAAGCTGTAATATAACAAAATGTGGAAAAGGTATAGGGGTCTGAATACTTTCCGAATGCACTGTATACCTCATCTTCAGAAGCTTGTGCAGTCACCACTTTGTGTGCTTATATTCTTCAGACTCTTACTGAAGCAATTGCCGATATCTCTAACATTGTGTTCTGGCAATATTGTTTTTTACATTTATTTTTATCTGTGAAGAGTCCTGGGGCTTCATTTATCAAAGGTGCATGGGCACCCAAAAGTGTGCATATCTCAAGGTACAGCTCAGACCACACGTACACAATTTATGGTAGTTCATCAGTTGTATTGCAAGCAAATATTGTTCTTATGGGGAATTTGAAGTGTTTGATGCACAGGAATTAAAACTATGGTAGGCTAACAAAAACGTCAAAGCATGATAAAACAGATGCATTTGCGGTTGGTTAGGAGATCTCATAGCAGCATGTAGCCTAATGTGTTTATTTTGCAACACTCTCATTTTCTGACATGACTGGGTTATTCCAGCTGCACAACAAATATTAGGCTACTATTTATCCATTGCTCATTCAATAGTCAAGTATGCGCGAAGGTAAATAAACCGGTAGCCTTTTGACAGTATAGGCTAGTATTGCTGTGTGGTAGGAGCACGAAATCATAGCCTAATTAATCTCAGAGCCTATTTTTATTTTATTTTACCTTTATTTAACTAGGCAAGTCAGTTAAGAACTCATTCTTATTTTCAATGATGGCCTAGGAACAGTGGGTTACCTGCCTTGTCCAGGGGCAGAACGACAGAAGATCAAATCCAGCTCAGGGATTTGATCTTGCAACCTTACAGTTGCTAGTCCAACACTCTAACCATGAGGCTACCTGCCGCCCAAAGGCAGGAGATAGAAACACAATCATGTCCTGAAACAAAATATTGAACAACAATTTGTCTTTTGCATAAAAGTGTGGGCTGAAGCATTTACTTTTAAATCGTTGAAAAGACAATCTTGCTATAGGCGGCATGCATTTTAAGTTGGAAAATGTCACTGCAAAATACCACTACAGAACTGTAATACATTTAGCCATTGCGCTTTAGAAACCATCATGGCCCAGTTCCAACATCTCAAAATCATACAGCAAATGAGAGTGTTGTTGTTAGCATGCAAGGTGAAGAGGGCGTTTTCCAGGCTGGGTTGTAAAACCAATGATTTAAATATACACTAGATCACTGACAGGGGGCGCTTTATTATGAATAGCTACATTTGTTTTTGCCACATTTATTCTATTACAGAAACCTTAAATGCATACTTTTAAATTATGTGAGCTAAACACACAAATAAAAAATATAAAACGTATAAAACATTTTCCTTAAAGTGTACTTTAAAAAAAAGTTATAATGTTACCTTCCCCCACCACAACAACAAAAATACATGTAATTTTGTCCTTAACATTTAATTGAAATACTGTAGAATTCAATTAATTCCTATGGAGGACTGCTCCTTCTGGGGAGTGCCAGTAAGGCCTATCGGTGGCTTCAAAGCCTCTCACTGGCCAAAACACAGCAACAGCCATCCAGGGTTTATATCATTGGTTGTTAAGCTTGTTCACGAGCTTAGAAATATAGTATGGCTCTGAACTATTAATGAACACATGCGCATGTGACAGTTTGATAAATCCCAATCATTTATTGCGCACGCAAATCCTAGAATCTCCACATATGCAAGAAATGTACATGGTTGATAAATTAGGCCCCTGGAGTCTTTTTCAAATGAAAGCCCCCCAAAATATAATGACTTTATCCAGTGTCTATTAAAGCAGATTGGCAGTATAGGCACATGTAAGGCCTATATGATCTCATTTGCATATTTTGATATACACTATATATACACAAAAAAGTATGCGGACAACCCTTCAAATGAGTGGATTCAGCCATTTCAGCCACACCCATTGCTGACAGGTGTAATCTCCATAGACAAACATAGGCAGTAGAATGGTCTTACTGAAGAGCTCAGTGACTTTCAACGTTGCACAGTCATAGGATGCCACCTTTCTAACAAGTCAGTTCGTCAAATGTTTGCCCTGATAGAGCTGCCCCGGTCAACTGTAAGTGCTGTTATTGTGAAGTGGAAATGACTAGGAGCAACAACCTCTCAGCCACGAAGTGGTAGGTAGGCCACACAAGCTCACAGAACGGAACCGTCGAGTGCTGAAACGCGCAGCGCTTAAAAATTGTCTGTTCACGGATGCAACACTCACTACCAAGTTTCAAACGGGCTCTGGAAGCAACGTCAGCACAATAACTGTTCGTCAGGATCTTCATGAAATGGGTTTCCACGGCCGAGCAGCCGCATACAAGCCTAAGATCACCATGCGCAATGCCAAGCGTCGGCTGGAGTGGTATAAAGCTTGCCACCATTGGACTGGGGCAGTGGAAATGCATTCTCTGGAGTGATGAATCACGCTTCACCATCTGGCAGTCCGACAGATGAATGTGGGTTTGGCGGATGTCAGGAGAACACTACCTACCCGAATGCATAGTGCCAACTAAAGTTTGGTGGAGGAGGAATAATGGTCTGGGGCTGTTTTTCATGGATCGGGCTAGGACCCTTAGTTCCAGTGAAGGAAAATCTTAACGCTACAACATACAATGACATTGTAGACAATTCTGTGCTTCCAACTTTATGGCAACAGTTTGGGGAAGGCACTTTCCTGTTTCATAATGACAATGCCCTCGTGCACAAAGCGAGGTCCATACAGAAATGGTTTGTCGAGATCAGTGTGGAGGAACTTGACTGGCCTGCACAGAGCACTGACCTCAACCCCATCGAACACCTTTGGGATGAATTGGAACACCGACTGCGAGCCAGGCCTAATTACATAACACCAGTGCCCTCCCTCACTAATGCTCTTGTGGCTGAATGGAAGTAATTCCCCTGCAACAATGTTCCAACATCTAGTGGAAAGCCTTCCCAGAAGAGTGGAGGCTGTTATAGCTGCAAAGGAGGGACCAACTCCATATTAATGCCCATGATTCTGAAATGGGATGTTCGGTGTCATATGCACACACACCATGATACTGACTCTGAGAGAAACATGCGACAAAGAACATAATAAGAATATAAGTTAAAGAAGCACAAAGCTTAATACATGTGTTATAAGGGACCGTAAGAAGGATATAGTTTTAAACTAAACTAAATGTTATGCTAGTTGTTGAGTCATGCATCCAGGTGGCTTAGCAAGCTAATAATAATTTGATGTGTGAAATAGGACAAATAAGCACATATGTGCATGTTTGTATTCACAAGCATGTGATGAATTTGAAATATGTTTTTGTGCATATCCCAATCTTCCTAGGCAGAGTGGGGTCACGGTCAGGTTCTATCAATGACGACCGTGGAGCAATTAGGGTTTAGTGCCTTGCTCAGGTGCACGTCGACATTTTTCACCTTGTCGGATCGGGGATTCGAACTAGCGACATTTCGTTTACTGGCCCAATGCTCTAACTGCTAGTCTACCTGCCACCATATAAAATAATATATTAGGCTGTAACATTGCCTACTTGTTGTATTTATTGAAGGCTAAACATCAATTTATTGGTAACTACACCAGATTTCAAAACTAATTGCACGCTTTTGAATCACAACATCGACTCTATTGCTCCTAATGCTCACTTCTTGGCTAGCACGAGTAGCAGTGACACAGTAGCATAGTGGTCTCCAACCAGGGGTACTAGGACTCCTGGGGGTACTTGGCCTATCCACAGGGGGTACTTGAGTAGACTCATGAGACCATAGACTTACTGGTAAAATGCACACGAGTGGTTACTTCAGGGGTACTCCGAGCAGAGCAAAGTTCAGATGGTGGTACAGTAACCGAAAAAGGTTGGGAACCACTGCAGTAGCATACACGGGCTGGAGTGGATGACCACTATACATCGCGCACGCTTTTAGGCTAGCAGCACAGCCAAGTACCACTCCCCGAAACAATTTCCTATTTTCATGGCTACTTGACTCATTAATGCACACACACACGACTCGAAACATACACAGCAAACGCAATCGCCATCACGGGAAGAACAGCGAAATAGTATGGGCTAGTTTAGTGGCATTATCTAGCTAGCTAGCTACCTAGCTACTCCACGAACGAACCCATGAGAAAAGAGGCAGCAACGCAAGCTACTCACCCGTATGGGTCTCCGTATGGATCTCCGTGGCACTCCTGTCCTAATTGGCACGCTAACAATCTGCAATCTTGGTATAATACTCTCCAGGACACCTTGTTGTTTAACAGAGGTGGATAGCTAACAACTACGAACTATCTAGCTAGCTAGTTGTCCGATGCTGGGGCTGCTGGATTCTGCTCTTTACTTGAAGTGCTTGTCTCAGCGAACGTCAATGTCGCCGAATTAGATGTGGCTTCCTCTAGCCTTTCCACTCTCTTTTCGAGGACCCCCCAAAAACAATCGACGAAAGAAGTAAACAACTCCAAGCATCATCCTATTCGCCGAAAGGTACTCCCTAGTGTTAGCTACATCAACTCAAACACGGACCTATTTCCACACACGAGTTGATACCGTTGATTGGGGCGGGCTAAAGTGTAGAGATACACGTCGCTTTATCCGTTATGGCACTGTACAACCTAACTGCACTGTGTGGCAGTTTTCAGTTGCGCACCAGTGACAAATAAGGCTGCTCGCCAGAAACCCAAGTGCTGTAGCTATAAGCTACTCTGTTGCACTGGCTGTGAAAAGTGTACCAATTCTCAGCAGACCCGGGCTCCAAAGCAGGTAAAACAACTCAGAACTATTTTCTTCGCATGTAAAAACATATATATACATTTTTTTGGCAGTGTAGCGTATTTTACATAACAGCATCACCCAGGAGGGGTGTGTGTCCGATCACAGTTGAGGACAACATGGATATACTTTTAAAAGGGGCATCCAGCGCTTGGTCGGCAATCTTTCAACAGCAATATAGGGGGTATTGGGCCTTTACGGGTCCTTCCTCCAGGATGCAACTTTTTTATATAGCATAGTCTAAACTTGAGTTCATGAACATGCATCAATTTTAGACAAGGCTACCACAAAATTAACAGGTGGAGACACTCAAACAAAGGCTATCCTCCTGCAAATGTTTCTATTATTTAGCATATTTGAGGAATCACAGGCCTAAATAACCACGGATCTGGGCATCTTTGTATATGAGATCTGGAGACTACCACTGCAGACGACATGGTAAATGGCCCAACAGCATTTCAATTAGTTAATTCATGCACGGCTACCTATTCAAATGTCTTCACAATCCTTTTGGGGCAAATAGAGGCTGGACTTCGCTCTAATATTGCCTTTGATATGGGGTGCGTTCGTAAATTCAATCTGGAGTGCCAGAGAGCGCTCAGAGTGAGCTCTGGACGTTCGTAAATTCAGAGCGTTTCTCACAATGGCAGTCAAACACCCAAGCTAACTGGCTAAAGTTAACTAGCTTGCTAGCTATTTCCAGATATTAACGAGAGAACTCCTCACTCTGACCATTTTACTCGCCCTAGCAGAGCTGTTTATCAGTGTTCATGTTATCCAGAGCGTTGGTGACTGTAACTGTGCTGCCGGCAACAATTTAATTAAGCTTTTTTGCCGATTTTTACAACACCCGCCATATTCAACGGGTGTTGTCAGCAACTGTTGTTGCAGAATGTGAGAATGTGAAATGCATTGGTTGCCATGGTTTTCAACCACCCCATAACCAACCCTAATCACCTAAATCAAGATTGGGTATTGAAAAATCATTAGTGACCCTTAACTCAGCAAAGTGGCACAAACCTCCCTGAATACAAGAAATTGCTTTCATTCCCTAACAGTAAGGAGCGTGAGACTAGCCAAAATGTGTTACTCTCCAGCAGCATTTGATTTAATAAGTGGAGTTATGATGCATTCTATATTATAGAATGAAATCATTATCAGTGTGCTAGCTTAGCAGTATTAGCTTCCTCCCTCTCCGAATACAACTCGTGGTAAACGGTGTGTACCACAGTTCAAACCCAGTGCCCTCTCCCTCACTAAAACAGGTGACTGCCCTATGGAAAAGGATCCAATTCAGCAGCTACATTGGCAACATTTCCAGCTAGCTGTGGAGTAGAGCTTTTCACGGGTCCTGGTGGGATCTAATTATCCGGGACCTGACCCGGACCCCATTGGGTTTGAGTCCAAAACTCAAACTTTTCCCTCAGGTCTGGGTCGGGTCCTGTTTTATTGTCATCGGGTCTATGTAACCTAAGCTGATAGACCTGAGTGGACTCGAATGGACCTGACCACGGCTCTGCATAGCCTATAGCATATTTATTTTCTAATAAGGTGAATTTACCGACTTATAGAAGGCCTAGCACACATATAAAGATCTATTTATTTATCAGAAGAGCAACTTTGCTGATAAACATAATTTTGTTGTCACTCGGGTCCAATCGGTTTTGATCTAGACACGGACCAATTAGGGTACGTACGGGTTGGGTCTAGGTCTGGTTGTCCTCCGGTCCATTCGAGTTTGGGTCCCCATTTCATAAAAAATATTGGGTCCGTTCATATCCGGGTCTGATTGTCCTTGGGTCTGTTCGGACCAACTTTTGGACCTGAGAAGACCTTGTCTCCGTTACACAGTGACATGCCCCTGGTCACTTTATATTCCGCTGTGTTTGTCATGTTGGTTTATTTTCCATTGTTTCGTGTTTTCGGTATCCTCTTTACCCGGAGCAACAACAATGTCACAATGCATATGATGTAGGCCTTTGTAGGCCAATCTGGAAACTGTAGAATGTCTACATTATCCACAATTCCATCTGCCCCCATGTCATTATGTGATGTAATTTAAATGCATCATAGTGGATGCATCATAATGCTTTGGTAAAAACCTCAATGACCAAACTGTATGACTCTGCAAAACAGGTGTTGGAGGGAAAAGGTTTCCACTCCTATATCAACAACTGCATATCCCATGTCTCTGTAGCTGTCCTGTTTTCCCCAATTTTTAAAGGCTGAATACAACTGTTTTTATATCAATATCAAATAACTTCTGGGAAACAAATAAGTACCTTATTGTAATAGTGTTCTATTGAAATGATCAAAAATAAACAAAAATAGCTTTTTAACAACAACAAAACATTTCTCAAGGACGAATTTAGCTGGGTTGGTCTGAGTGAGGAGGAGAAGTTTGGAACTCTCTTTTTGTTATTGCTCTAATTTACCGCCTTGTGATGTCACCAGTCAAGCCATAACTTAAACCATGCCAAACCTGCTGATTAGAAGGTCCTGTGTAGATTGTATTTTCAACCAGCAACAATCAGGAAATAACGCTGATCTATTGTTTTCCACTGTTGTACAATATTATACAAAACACAGGAAATCAAATCCTTACGAATAAAGTAATGTTCATAATGAGTCAAATAAGCACTAGGCCAAACACATAGGCCACAAACGTAAACTGTTAGATTACTCGCCCCACACTGGAGAGGGGGAACATTTATTACAAACATTACTTTTTCTTTCAAATGCAAATGCCATGATCCCACGTGAAATATGGGAGTTTTTTTAAATGCTTCAGATTTAAGAATATTAGCATCATATTTAGAGACCAAAAAACTTAACAGATAAACATATTTTTGAGGGAATCAAATGATACATTTCCAATTATTTACCACCTGTAATGGTTGATTTTCTTTATCTAAGGCTCATAAGAAGTGCATTGTGCAGATACATGCCATAGGCCACTTTATATTCCACTATGTTTTGTATTTTTGTCTATTTGTCCGTTTTAATTTTTTATCTTGGTAACCAGAGCAACAACAATGTCACAATGCATATGATGGAAAATTACTTAATTACCCATAATGCTTATTGACTTAACATTCCATTGTAATTCCAATTACCATGGCAATTATGTGTCACAATACTAATTATATTTATATGCTGTATGGCAGGCCAGTGACTTTTGCAACCAAATTATATTACTTTGTCCAATCGCACACAGGCTTTTATGGTCACACAAGGTGCCACCTGTGGATTCAAAATGAGTAGCCTTGCAATTATTTACATGGCCCCAGTTCCATTTGCAACCAAATACGTTTTTAGAATAGATACAAATAGATACTAAATTGTAGTTCTCAAAGATGTAATTGCAAATTAATCAAATCCAATGATTTACCAACAAGTATAGACAACCTAGATGGGAAACTATTGGGAATGGTAGCAGACTGTATTGCCATCCCTATTTGCCATGTCTTTAACCAAAGCCTAAAGGAGTGTGTATGTCCACAGGCGTGGAGGGAAGCTAAAGTAATTCCACTTCCTAAAAATAGTAAAGCACCCTTTCCTGGCTCAAACAGCCACCCAATCAGTTTGCTGCCTGTGCTTCGTAAACTGGTGGTGAAAATTGTGTTTACGGTATCCCTCAAGGAAGTTGCCTTGGGCCGAAGTTTTTTTTTAAAGCTAAACTTGCTTTTTGCCTTAGTAATCTCTGGTGGCATATCATTCCACGATGACTTTATACATACAGTGCCATCAGAAAGCATTCACACCAAATGTTGTTGTGTTACAGCCTGAATTAAATTGGATTAAATTGAGATGTTTGTCACTGGCCTACACACAATACCCCATAATGTCAGTTATTTTTTATTTGACAAATTAATAAAAAATGTAAATCTGAAATTTCTTGAGTCAATAAGTATTTAACCCCTTTGTTATGGCAAGCCTAAATAAATTCAGGAGTAAACATTTGCTTAACAAGTCAGACAATAAGTTGCATTGACTCACTCTGTGTGCAATAATAGTGTTTAGCATGATTTTTCAATGACTACCTCATCTCTGTACCACTAACATATAATTATCTGTAAGATCCCTCAGTCGAGCAGTGAATTTCAAACACAAATGACAAGGGAGGTTTTGCAATGCCTCGCAAAGAAAGGCACCTATTGGTAGATGGATAAAAATATAAAAGCAGACATTGAATATCCCTTTGAGCATGGTGAAATTATTAACTATACTTTGGATCGTGTATCAATACACCCAGTCACTAAAAATATACAAGTGTCCTTCCTAACTCAGTTGCTGAAGAGGAAGGAAACAGCTCAGGGATTTCACCATGAGGCCAATTGTGACTTTAAATCAGTTACTGAATTTAATTTCTGTGATAGGAGAAAACTGAGGATCGATCAACAACATTTTAGTTACTCCACAATACTAACATAATTGACAGAGTGAAAAGAAGGAAGCCTTTACAGAATAAAAATATTCCAAAACATGCATCCTGTTTGCAACAAGGCACTGAAGTAATACTGAAAAAAAGGTGGCAAAGCAATTCACATTTTGGCCTGAATACAAAGTGTTATGTTTGGGGCAAATCCAATACAACACAATACTGAGTTCCACTCTCAATATTTTCAAGCATAGTGGTGGCTGCATCATGTTATAGGTATGCTTGTAATCGTTAAGGACTGGGGAGCTTTTCAGGATAAAAAATAAATAAACTAAATGAAACTAAGCACAGGCAAAATCTAAAACGCAAGGTTAAATCTACACGGGAGTTGCTTAGCATGAAGACAGTAAATTTTCCTGAGTGGCAGAGTTACAGTTTTTCTTGAAAATCTATATCATGACCTGCAAATGGTTGTCTAGCAATGATCATCAACCAATTTGACAGAGCTTGAAGACATTTTAAAAGAATCATGGGCAAATGTTGCACAATCCAGGTGTGGACAACTCTTAGTCTTACCCAGAAAGACTCACAGCTGTAATCTCTGCCAAAAGTGATTCTAACGTATTGATGGATTGAATACTTATCTAATCAAGATCTATTATGTTATGTTTTATGATATGTTGTATTTTTCATAAATTTAGCAAATGTAACACTTTTTCTTCCACTTTGACAGAGTATTTTGTGTAGATTGTTTACAAAAAAACCTGACAATTAAATCCATTTTAATCACACTTTGTAACACAACTAAATGTGGGAAAAGTCAAGGGGTTTCATACTCTCTGAAGGCACCGTAAAAAGCTAACCAAAGTCCTTTGTAGAATTTGTATGAAGCCATATCATATCTCTATTAAAACATTCAGTTCTAACAGCAGCATTAGGTAAAGCCACTGGAGCATGTTCAGATTTTTGGCCCATGCAGTCTGGCGTGCTACTGTTAGAACACTTACTATATGTGGTGGTCAGTGAAGTGGCCATTTTGTCCTGTTTAGGTCAAAAAAGATCATGGCAAATGGCCAACAGCGAGGGCACAAGAAGCATAGCATAGTAGTCTCTATTATGCAACGAATGACTCGTCTTTATGATTATTGTTGAGGTACTGTATTTGAAGGCATTAAAAGCCCTTTGGAAGCAACCAGTTTTATTCAGATAAAATAAAAGCACACACTTGGAGGACGAAGGGGGAAGTCAATGTTCCAAAGTGTTATTGTCCATTTCAGGGTAAACATTTCTATTCCATTTTGACATGGTTTCCACAGTAGACACATAATACAATTGATGATTAAAAGCTGATGCAGGAGGGAAGTGGGTCTGTTTGTAAGAGAGTAGAGGAGAAGTAACGGGTTTAAACAAGGCTGTGTGGTGGTAGCTGGAGACCTCGTTTGGAGACTGTTGGAACAAACAGACAAGATGGGACATGATCTAATGTGCTATGGTGTTAGAAGAGCAGGGCTGAGGACATTTTATCTCTTCACTCACGCACCAGCAGACACTCGCTTACCATTCTGGATTGCTAGGGATACATCTCAATAGTCTAAAGTGGTTTCCTTTCCTTGTCTTCTTTTCCTCAGTTACGCTTTAAAGCCACTTAAAGGAAAACTCCACCAAAAAACTATCTTTTGGTATTAGTCCATTGTTAATATAGTCCCAAAATGCTTTGCATGACAGAAATCAAGTATTCAAGATACAGTTTATAACTTTCGAAATACAGCAGGCATTCCTCCCATCATCTCCTGTCCTCACCACCAGGCACTCACTCACTCTCTGTATGCATCTCAATCCACAAATTGTTTTCTCTCCTTGTCCGTTGCCCACACTCATAACCACTAGTCTCTCTCTCTCTCTCTCTCTCTCTCTCTCTCTCTCAGCATCTCTCTCTCATCTCTCTCTCTGCATCTCTCTCTCTGCATCTCTCTCTCTCTCTCTGCATCTTTCTCTCTCTCTCTCTCTCTCTCTCTCTGCATCTCTCTCTCTCTCTCTGCATCTCGTTCTAGTAAATTGACCCTTCCCTTCTGCAGATCTGAAATGAGACCGGGTAAGTGTTAAAGACAGACTTGTCAGTGCTGATGGAAAAAAAGAGATGTGCCGTGAAATAACACTGTCTACCTGTGAATCATAGACTGCCTGCTGAAATTGGCAAAAGCTTTTCATCACGATTTTACACTCCTCCCTCACAATCCACCAGTGTAGTGATATTGTGTTATTACAGATTTCCGCACTCTGTACTATCCACTGAGAATCAATCCCCACATCTTTACTCGCTGTCCTATTTTGCTGAGTGTGTTTTGCTCCATGAAGGCTTCCTTACAAACAAGAGAAATGAGAGAGTGGATGAAGAGATGAGATAGAGAGGGTGAGGGGTTAGAGGAGTGAAAGATGGAGAGAGTATTAAAGTAAGAGAGTGAAAGTAAGGGAATGAGAATTAGGACAGGGAGATGGAATGAAGGGATGAGAGATTGAGGACAAAGACTTGAGGGAGTGAGCATGAGGTATTAAAGGAAAGAATAAAGAGAGATGGTGAGATAGAAAGGGTGAGAGTCTGAGGGATTGAAAGATTGATGAGAGGAACGCGGAAGAGTGTGAAAGGATGTGTGAACGTTCAGTGATTTTGAAATAGGTGTGTTTTACGTGCACCAAATACCTGTATGCTGTACTAATTATAATTGTACCTACATTTTATGCTCTCGCTCCATTTCCTGTTAATTTCTCTATTAATCCACACTGTAACCGCTGACAACCTAGAAACTTAACCCATTTTGTATTTGTTGTCCTTACAGGAAGGGCCTTATATGGAACTTGTCTGACTTCGGAGTAATTCTAAGTGGGAGGAGAGGTTTTGTTTAGGCACTTTGACACCCTATGTCTGAATTAAACCCATATTATGATCGTCAGAATTGAATGAAATTAAATTCTTAGAGGTACTGATTTTTTTGCTTCCATGTGATTTTAGGTGACACATGTTTGCAATGTAAGTAATAACTCAGAGGAAGATTGTGTGAGTTGAGTTCAATGGGTAGAAATCAACCTCTACCACCTTCCGCAACAACCCAATTTAATTATGCCAGCTAATTTATTTGTGCCATGCAGTTGTATAAATGTTGAAAGTTGAGGCTGTCCAAACGAAGCTCCAAGGTGCAATTTAAGAGACTCCCAGTCCCAGGCCTCCGCTTTTCCAGCATCCTCTGCTTCCTTGTCACCTAATGAGCTCAACCAATCAGCAATCTGGGTTCAGATGCCTTTGAAGGCATGACAACAGAGCTTGAGGTCACTGAGGCGGAAAAGTAGAAAGAAATGGAGAACAGATCAACTATAAGCTCTCACACACACACACGCACAAGAAGTGTATTGGTGTGTGGAGAAGGACAGAACAATGGTTCTTCAATCAATCAAATTTGATGTGTATATTTATTTTTGCAAATAATCTGAGCCTATAGATTCCCAACAAGCAAGCAGAGGCTACAGTGGCAAGGAAAAACCTGCAGAGGCACCAGGCTTGAGAGGCAGTCCATCTTCTTCTGGCTTGCCAAGGCAAGGGGTTCTTACAAGCACATTGGCCAAGTTTCCAACAGATCACCATCTTGGGCATTATGGGTAATGTAGTCCTGATCCTGTCTTTAATAAAGAACCAGATCTCCCATCTGAAAACCTTTGAGGTGTTTCTCCTGAGCCTTGCTGCCTCCAACCCGTAAGAGCTCCTTGTCGTAAACATCTGCAACGTCATCATGTTCTGTGTCTGTCCTCACCCCCTTGTCCTGCCGGACGCTCAAGTTCCTTATGGTGAGAGTAAAGTAAAGTACAGTATATGTAGCAGCGGATGGCTAAAGTGCTACTGCCTTCCCAAGACCTACAAGTACTGTCACCCTGGATCTCGAAATTGCTTTTCTGGCTCAGTGGTAGGCTTTTGACAGTGCTTTTTGTTGTGTTACAGTGGGGAGGGTTATATGAGTTTGTGCTCTGGTCAGGCGGAATTTACACAGTCTCATAAGTACAAATGTACTTATAAATCATTCCTGTCAGAAACAAGTTGACAGCAGCTGAGATAATTGTATAATGTGATAATGTATTGGTCTATTTATTTGGAATGTAGGTGTTCGGTGAAATCGGCAGCATCCTCTTCACATTCCTCATCAGCATCTTCTGGTACCAGACAACATCTGGTTGGCCTGGGCTGTGAGTGGGCTGTGTGTGATGCTAGCCATGTTCCTGGGAGCTCCTACCTATCTCATGAACGTAGATGGTCATATGGCTAACTATATGCAAGACTGAGGCTGCCCTCCAGACTTCATCCAGTGGCCCAAGGAGAACTGCCCGACCATTAACTGTGTCTTCAGGTATATTTTCATCCTGCTCTGCAACCTGCTGCCTCTATTCATCGTCACCGTCACCAGCTGTGTCATTGTAAAGGTCTGTAACCACCTTGGAGTCGGTAGAGGTTGCCACCTAACCACATCCCTCTAATAGTTAATAAGGTTATTTCTGAGGGTGGAGTGATCGGATTCTAGATCTGTGGATAGTGGCAAGGCTCTGTCTTGTGACCACTTGTTTGCAGACACATTGTAAACAACATTAGTTAAACATACCTACCGTATTATAACTCATTATGTATAGAAGTTTTACTGAATGACTAAAATGTTGGTGCACCAGGTGCTGCTGGTTCAGAGGAGGGTGGTGGTGCCAGCGCTGAGTGCAGCAGGGGCGCCAGTGGAGCAGCCTCCCTGGAAGAAGGTCTCTACCTGGGGATCGAAAGGAACACATTGGGCATCCTGGCTGCCATGGGGGTGTTCCAGGTGGAATGGATCCTTCAGTCCCTACGACTTCCCCTTTTGGACCAAGGTGGAGTTCTTCATCACACCGTCCCATATTACAATCAGCCCTTATGTGTATGGGATAGGGAGTAACCTGTTTTCTGTGAAACACTTTAAGAAGTAATGGAATAAATAATTTTTAGGCCTTAGGTGTCAGGTGTAAGCAATTTTCTGTGCAGTATGATTATGGGATAAGGGAATAACCTCTTCTCTGAAACATGTAATGAAGTAATTGTGGTATATTTATAAACCCTCTGTGTTAGATGTAGGTGATTCTCTATTTTCTCTGAAGTAATTTTAAGAAGTCAAAGCATGGTTTTTAGATGTAAACTACCGGTCAAAAGTTTTAGAAATCCTACTCATTCCAGGGTTTTTCTTTATCTTTTACTATTTTCTACATTGTGGAATAATAGTGAAGACATCAAAACTATTAAATAAAACATATGGAATAATGTAGTAACCAAAAGTGTTAAACGAATCAAAATATATTTTATATTTGAGATTCTTCAAATAGCCACCCTTTGCCTTGATGAAAGCTTTGCAAACTCTTGGCATTCTCAACCAGCTTCATGAGGTAGTTACATGGAATGTATTTCAATTAACAGGTGTGCCTTAAAAGTGAATTTGTGAAATGTATTTCCTTCTTAATGCATTTGATCAGTTGTGTTGTGACAAGGTAGGGGTGGTATACAGAAGATAACCCTATTTGGTAAAAGACCAAGTCCATAATATTGCAAGAACAGCTGAAATAAGCAGAGAAACGACAGTCCATTAATTTAAGACATGAAGATCAGTCAATCCGGAAACTTTCAAGAACTTTTCAAATGTCTTAGTGCATTTGCAAAAATCATGAAGCGTTTTGATGAAACTGGCTCTCACGAGGACCGCCACAGGAAAGGAAGACCCAGAGTTACCTCTGCTGCAGAGGATAAGTTCATTAGAGTTACCAGCCTCAGAAATGGCAGCCCAAATAAATGGTTTGCAGAGTTCAAGTAACAGACACATCTCATCATCAACTGTTCAGAGGAGACTGCATGAATCAGGCCTCCATGGTCGAATTGCTGCAAAGAAAAAACTACTAAAGGACACCAATAAGAAGAAAAGACTTGCTTGGGTCAAGAAACACGAGCAATGGACATTAGACCAGTGGAAATCTGTCTTTTGGTCTGATGAGTCCAAATTCGAGATTTTTGGTTCAAACCGCTGTGTCTTTTGAGACGCAGAGTGAACGGATGATATCAGCATGTGTGAATCATGAAGGTCATCCCATCTGGTTTGCGCTTAGTGGGACTATCATTTTTTCCCAAAAGAACAATGACCCAAAACAAACATCCGGGGTGTGTAAGGGCTATTTGACCAAGAAGGAGAGTGATGGAGTGCTGCATCAGATGACCTGGCCTCCACAATCATCTGACCTCAACCCAATTGAGATGGTTTGGGATGAGTTGGACCACAGAGTGAAGGAAAAGCAGCCAACAAGTACTCCGCATATGTGAGAACTCCTTATATATATATATATATGTGTATATATATATATATATATATATACAGTTGAAGTCTTAAGTTTACCTACACCTAAGCCAAATACATTTAAATTCTGTTTTTTGCAATTCCTGACATTTAATCCTAGTACAAATTCCCTGTTTTAGGTCAGTTAGGATCACCACTTTATTTTAAGAATGTGAAATGTCAGAATAATAGTAGAGAGAATGATTTATTTCAGCTTTTATTTCATTCATCACATACCTAGTGGGTCATAAGTTTACATACACTCAATTAGTATTTGGTAGCATTGCCTTTCAATTGTTTAACTTGGGTCAAACGTTTCAGGTAGCCTTCCACAAGTTTCCCACCATAAATTTGATTTATTTTTGGACCATTCCTCCTGACAGAGCTGGTGTAACTGAGTCAGGTTTGTAGCCCTCCTTGCTCGCACACGCTTTTTCAGTTCTGCCCACAAATGTTCTATAGGGTTGAGGTCAGGGCTTTGTGATGGCCACACCAATACCTTGACTTTGTTGTCCTTAAGCCATTTTGCCACAACTTTGGAAGTATGCTTGGGGTCATTGGCCATTTGAAGATCCACGCGTTAACTTCCTGACTGATGTCTAGATATGTTGCTTGAATATATCCACAAAATTGTCCTTCCTCATGCAGCTATCTATTTTGTGAAGTGTTCCAGCCCTTCCTGCAGCAAAGCACGCCCACAACATGATGCTGCCACCCCTGTGCTTCATGGTTGGGATGGTGTTCTTCGGCTTGCAAGCCTCCCCCTTTTTCCTCCAAACATAACGATGGTCATTGTGGCCAAACAGTTATATTTTTGTTTCATTAGACCAGAGGACATTTCTCCATAGGTACAATCTTTGTCCCCATGTGCAGTTGCAAACCGTAGTTTGGCTTTTTTATGGAGATTTTGCAGCAGTGGCTTCTTCCTTGTTGAGCGGCCTTTCAGGTTATGTCGATATAGGACTCGTTTTACTGTGGATATAGATACTTTTTTACCTGTTTCCTCTAGCATCTTCACAAGGTCCTTTGCTGTTGTTCTGGGATTGATTTGCACCTTTCGCACCAAAGTATGTTAATCTCTAGGAGACAGAACGCGTCTCCTTCCTGTGTGGTATAACGGCTGCGTGGCCCCATGGTGTTTATACTTGCATACTATTGTTTGTACAGATGAACGTGGTACCTTCAGGCGTTTGGAAATTTCTCCCAAGGATGAACCAGACTTGTGGAGGTCCACAATTTAGCTGATTTGTTTTTATTTTCCCATGATGTCAAGCAAAGAGGCACTGAGTTTGAAGGTAGGCCTTGAAATACATCCACAGGTACACCTCCAATTGACTCAAATGATGTCAATTAGCCTATCAGAAGCTTCTAAAGCCATAATTTTCAGGAATTTTCCAAGCTGTTTATAAGTACAGTCAACCTCGTGTATGTAAACTTCTGACTCACTGGAATTGTGATACAGTGAAATAATCTGTCTGTAAACAATTGTTGGAAAAGTGACGTGTCATGCACAAAGTAGATGTCCTAACCGACTTGCCAAAACTATAGTTTCTTAACAAGAAATTTGTGGAGTGGTTGAAAAACGAGTTTTAATGACTCCAACCTAAGTGTATGTAAACTTCTGACTTCAACTGTATATATAACATTGAACTCTGTCTATGATTGAATGTATGACACAGAGTGCCCATGACACTTGACAACAATGAAAATAAGTCTTGACTTTTTTTGTTTATGTAACCTCAACAGGTTTGGTATATGTATCTGTTGCCTGGTGCAACATTTTGTGTATTTTAAATTGTCAAATAAAATCATACTGGGAACTATCCACCATGGTGTGTTAGGAGTACAATAACTGCATGGAATAGGGAATATTCTATACTTCTCTATAACATTTTCAAAGTATTTAGGAAATGGATCTTTCAAATTGTTTGTGTGGAAACCAGGGTCAAAATGTTTGTAAGAGGATAGCTTACTAGCAACACATTTTTATTTTTGTTTGAAACCAAATCTGATCAGTAGCACATTTGGAGGAACAACTGACCATACTCATTGTGTAAATATAAATATTTGACATGCATGTTGTTACATTCTAAGCTATTTTAACTGGTATTGAATTGCATCTCAAATAAATAAGGAATAGAGTGATTTAGATTAATTGATCTGTCAATAGTTACAGGTTGCAATGTGCAGAAAGGGTAAAGGCTCAAGGCATCTCATTTCTCACTCCACCCACAATAGGTGTTCAATTCAACATGATAATCTAAACCACATCACAGTCATATAAGATCTATTGTCAGACAGGGAAGTTTAATTAACAAAAAAAACGTATGTCGGCTTCAGACTCGATTTAACTCAAAATAACTGCTCAACTCCTGTTTAAATAATCAGTGATTAATCATCAATAGCAGTGATGATTATTGATTGATAATCATGAACGATGGATTTCAATTGACAAATGTAATTAGTTCAATGCCGAATTACAATAGAATAGACGAGCCTAGTCTACTTGTATTTCCCAAATGCGTCTTGATGCTGTTATTGTTGTTGTGAGATTTATGCCATACACAAGTCGCCACTATTATTTTTGCTTCTCGTGATTACTCATTCACGATATAATTTAGATGCAAATATTATTTTGATATTTCGTAGATCTGAAATGTCGTTTTTGTCTTTTAAAACATTCATCAAACGTGCGGGTGAGGCCTGTATGTGAGTCTAACTCCTGGCTGGGTAGAAACAGCGAGACAACAGCACATCATTAGGGAAGTGTTTAAGCATGCTTATACCGACACTCAAAATGTTATAAACGATTGACTATTCGAAGCGTTCACAAAATAGCCGGCTATTTATTTGAGGATGACAGGATGTAGATGTTTGAGGCAGGATTTGTCTCTAATTCATTTTAGTGTTTTAACCTAGAAAGAAAATTGTTGCGGCCCTCACAGCCTGTCGAAGGCGGCAATAGGTTGCAATACTCTGCTGGCCCTGGAGTCCTGTATCTGGGCTCCTTGTCCTTCACTCTCCCCCCGAGGTGGGCTGAGGAGTCAGGAATCACGTTGCTGATGTTAATTCCAGTGCGAAAAAATGACAACAATGGCGCATATAAGAGCATAGGAAATTTGGCCATTTATAGGATAGAAGTTACAAATTGAACACAAAATATGAACCATTGTCACTCGCGCTGAAATAACATTCACAAAATGTCCTATATGGTACTGATATAAAAATACGGGGCATAAACCATGCAGACTAACGCGTTTACACAGGGCTACAAATTGTGGCTAACAGTTTGGGTGGTTTAAGTTGTAACGATTTGCGCTGTGAGCTTTTATATTTCACAGCAGTAACCATGGACATGATTGATAGACTGGATGGTCAATATTGACTTTTAATAACTAGGCTATTTTACAAATCGCATCATTTCTATCACACTTGCCTAGCCTACTGTAACATTGTATTTGGCTACATTTGGAACTTTCTGATATTGCAGTTTAGCTGCAACAATGTAACAACTTAAACACTTTGACATGGGAAAATAATAGCATAGGATGTCTATTGGCTCCTGTCCCATATGGTAAATATGTTTATATGTATTATTCAGTGTATTGATGGCATAGTCTATGGTTTATGGTTATAACCACAGCCTATAGGCCTATCAAGTTGTGGGTAGACTATAGCGTACTACTGTTAGTGAAAATATAACTTGTAACTCAGCTGTTGACATACAGACATACCATCATCAGACAGACAGATCAAGAAGACAGAGATCATAAGTCAGACAGGCAGACCAAATCTCAGGCAAACGTCCAACCATCAGAAAGACAGGCAGATAAACGCACATTCACACACAGATAGGCTACAGCAGGAATACAGGCTAAAATTGCAATTTCCCCCAATGGAGGTGTTCAAAACAGAGCAGATAGGCTGAACGTTTTTTTCCGCGTTATCAGCTGTACTAAAGATTGAATCGTATTTTATGCTTTTTTTGTGGCGGCTGCACGGAAGAAATAACTGCCCGCTAAACCTCTGGAGGGAGCCTGCGCAACACACATCGACCGAACCTGAGTGTGTGTGCCGCCATGGTGACTTACGTCACACCCCGAGCACGGATGTGTGTGTGTCTCCGTGGAGTGAGAATGTGTAGATAGATGTTCGAAAGGAGTGAGAGATAGCCTGGAAGTGGACGGACATGCACAAGATTCGAAAAGAGTCACAACAGACAGTTCGCTATCCGATTCCTGCACGATTCACAAAGGTAGAGTCAATTTGTGTATTTGTTATTTATTGCACAGACTTTTCGCCGGAGTTGTTCGAGGCCACGAATAAGACTCGAGGTGGCAGAGATCCCCAGGATGGACTCCCGCTTTTCCTCGCGCTGGCGTGGGAAATCACGCGCCATTGAGGGTTGATGTTGTGCATGCGCCTTGGTAGCCTGTGTGCATGGTCGATGCTAGGCTACATTGCGTGGCTTCGGCGGCCTCCATTTGCGAATTTATGTGCACGCTCGAAGATTATTTCGAGGCCTTTTGTTTCGACGACGGCACGCAACAGTTGGAGTTTGCTCTGTTATTATTGCTCTCCAAAAAGCGCAACACGCCATACGGTGCTGGAAGGTAGGCGTCAGTGAATGTCCAACTTTTGAACTTGCTGGCTAAATATCTGGAGGCCTACAACAAGGCTTGGGGAGGAGAGGACGAGGGGTGTTGTCACGCAACTTTTATACTCGACACTGGCATGTGTTTTTGAAGAAATACACGATTTAAAGCTCATGGAAAAATAATACTGGTTTGATAGTTGAGATGGAAATATAATTTGGAATAACCATATTGAACAAATAATAACGGTAACACCTCCAATAAGCACTTCTATAGGCTACATGAAAGGAAGTCGTGGTATTTGTATTGTTTCTGAACTTAAATTGACAAGGACATTCCAGTTAATGTCATAATTGAATTTGAACCTGCACAGGAAAATATTGTTGTAACGTTAGCCTAAACGTTTAGCTAGGCTAATTTAACCTAATCAGTTTAGATACGGTTTTGTAATATAGACCTAGCATCTATGTAACTTAAGCTAGTAACTAGGCTAATCAATTTAGTTCCATAGGACCCAACTCAAGATTGTGTTATCCATCTGAACTAAAGCCTTATGGCAACTTACCAATGAAGAGAGCCTAGTGAGCTGACCAACCTCATCTGCTACACTTGAATGACACATTACATGAATACAATGCCATTGTTCAAGAAAATTCCCAAAACAACTACGAGCTGATAAACATAAAATGGATCTAACGTGTGGTCTCCGATAAAGTCCAAGCTTTAGGGATCTGCCTTCTGCTTTTGGGTGACACTAAACTTCACATGAAAGGTCACACATCTAAAAACAATGTATTTTTGATAAATTAAAATCTTATTTAATCTCCATGTTTTTCTTACAATTTTCACAATGTATATATTATGCTGTAATAAGTCATTTAGACGTGTCCTTACATGTTGTTAGTTGGTTCACTATCTGGCCATTCACATGAGACATTTTCTAACATAACATTATTTTTTCATTATTCCAGGATGTCAACTGAAAATAACCATAGTTCAACTTGAGGTGCTTTTTTTTTTTTTTTTTTTTTTTGAAGTGAAGAAGAATAGTATACATTTACTCTGTCCCATCTATGGAGGATCCTACTGTAATGGAGGAGAGGGTAGAGGACTCGGCCATTACTACCTCTATCACCACATCAATCCCATTTGACAGCGTCACCATGGAGCCGGGCCTGGCCAACGAGGATGTGGTGGAGGACCAAGCTGTAGCCATGACAGACAAGGATGCAAGCTTAACCATCATAGCCATGGCTTCATCCACTGACACCATAACAAACACTGAAGTCAACCTAGCTATGGCATCATCCACACACAGTGAAGTGAACTTAGCAATAGCTTTATCCACTGATGTCATTACAAACAAAGAAGCGAGTGGAACCATAGCCGTACCCATGGATAGTGGGATAAACTCTGATGCTAAGCCAGCTAACACACCCATAGTATCAGCATCTTTATCACCAGCTGCCACTGTGACAAACACTGGTGCCAACCCAGCCCTCCCCTCACCATTTTCATCATCTGCTGCCAGTGGCCCAGCCCCCGGAGGCCTGCATCCCGAGGAGGAAGGCCTCTCAGCGATAAGCTCATGTGGTGGTGTGGGGGTCACTCTGGAGAACAGCAATGTCTGGAGGGAGTTCCACTGCTGTGGAACCGAGATGATCCTCACCAAACAGGGCCGGCGCATGTTTCCCTACTGCCGCTATCGCCTGACGGGTTTGGAACCAACACGTCGTTACTGCTTGGTCCTGTCAATCACCCCCGTCGACACGTACCGCCATCGCTGGAACCTGAAGGAGTGGGAACCCAGTGGTCCTGGAGAACCACACACCCAGGCCTCATGCCGACTCTTTCCCCACCAGGACTCATCAGCCCTGGGGAAGGTCTGGATGGCCAGCCTGGTCTCCTTCTATAAACTCAAACTGACTAACCACTGCCTGGACCAGGAGGGACATGTGTTGCTGCACTCCATGCACCGCTACAGGCCCAGTTTACACGTGATCCCCGTCGCAGATGGAGATGACCTTGGCTTTGACCCTAAGCTGCTTGACCTCCAGCTCCTCGGCCCGGAGGTCATGACCTTCACGTTCCCGCAGACCGAGTTCTATGCAGTGACCTCGTACCAGAACACCAGGATCACCCAGCTGAAGATAGATTATAACCCCTTTGCTAAGGGCTTCAGGGAGGACAGCGGCAGCCCGCGCCTCGCAAAGCCCAGGCCGGAGCACCCTCAGGCGGGGAAGGGAGATATCCGCTCCCCTGGTCGTAGCACTGCTAGGTCCAATGGTGGTGAGGGGACTGAGCATATTGTTACTGTAAACGATGTTGTGGCTGATATCAGGTGAGTGAAGCTTTCTGTTATCGTGTTGTACTATAATTCCAGTGTTTTCCTTACAATTTACTGAATGTTAGTGTTTTACTGTTGCTATTCAGTTTTCCATTTGTTCTTGATACACCGCTAATATTTTTTTTTCACCTGCACCCCTCATTGTCTTGTAGCATGAAGAAACGTTCTCTCCCTACAACTCACCCTGTGGGGGAAGTCTCAGGGAAGTTGAGGAAAGTAGCTCCTGGTAGAGCAGATTCAGATGCCAATCAGACTGATGTGTCTGCCAGTGAAGAGGGGATGGATCTGGACTACAGTGACCATGTCTTCCACAGGCAGTACCTCCGAGCCCAGCTAGCCCTGCCCTCAGGAGCCTCCAGGCCAGAAAACAGCCCGGGGGCTGGGGGGGAGAGACTGGGTGCTGGGATGGACCACTCCAGACAGGCCAGCCTGACTGCTAACCCTCAGAATACTACACAGTCTACTGTGTTACACACAAACAGATGTTCAAAGCCTTTAAAACGTTCCACTGTAGAACCAATGGACTCTGAGGTTCCGCCTTCACAGAAGGTTCCGCTTGTAGAGCCAACCATGACCGTACCCATTTCGCTTACAGAAACTCAGGAGGAGAAGGTTGCGAGCTTAACCCCTAAAACATCCAAACCTCAAAAGATTGCACCCAAGCCTTTTCCTACCCCCTCACCTCTGACCCCCACTGCGTCCCCCTTTGCCGTTCCTAAGCCATGGAAGAAGGGGCGTAAACCGGGGGGCAATCGGTGGGGCAGTGTCGGAAAAGTCTCTAAGGGTACCAAGGCGGCGACAGCGGCTGTCACTGCAACTAGCAGCCCAATACCTGTTGCTATGCAACCGGAACTGGATGACGTGGAGGGTCTACTTTTTGTGTCCTTCACTTCCAAGGTAAAACACGACACTTGTGTGCGATCAGAATTATGAGAAATAGGAATTTCAGACATCCAAAAATGTTCATTTATAAACCCCAGAGTCTGAAATATAGGAGGGAAACTTTGTTTAACTTTGCTGAAGGTGCAGACAGTATTGACACGGTTATCTCTTCCTCTGTGTCACAGGAAGCTCTTGGTGTCCATGTGGAGGACATGCCATCCGATAACACATCACCAGTCACTCAGGAACAGCCAGAGAAAACTGGTAAGTGGGAGCGAAGAAGTTATATTCTACTGGGGCTTGTCAATTACAGTGTACTTGGCAACAAGACCTGCTGGAGACACAAAATAGAACATCAACACCCACTACTGTTTTACATTTACATTTAAGTCATTTAGCAGACGCTCTTATCCAGAGTGACTTACAAATTGGTGCATTCACCTTATGACATCCAGTGGAACAGCCACTTTACAATAGTGCATCTAAATATTTTAAGGGGGGGGGGGGTGAGAAGGATTACTTTATCCTATCCTAGGTATTCCTTAAAGAGGTGGGGTTTCAGGTGTCTCCGGAAGGTGGTGATTGACTCCGCTGTCCTGGCGTCGTGAGGGAGTTTGTTCCACCGTTGGGGAGCCAGAGCAGCGAACAGTTTTGACTGGGCTGAGCGGGAACTGTACTTCCTCAGTGGTAGGGAAGCGAGCAGGCCAGAGGTGGATGAACGCAGTGCCCTTATTTGGGTGTAGGGCCTGATCAGAGCCTGGAGGTACTGAGGTGCCGTTCCCCTCACAGCTCCGTAGGCAAGCACCATGGTCTTGTAGCGGATGCGAGCTTCAACTGGAAGCCAGTGGAGAGAGCGGAGGAGCGGGGTGACGTGAGAGAACTTGGGAAGGTTGAACACTAGACGGGCTGCGGCGTTCTGGATGAGTTGTAGGGGTTTAATGGCACAGGCAGGGAGCCCAGCCAACAGCGAGTTGCAGTAATCCAGACGGGAGATGACAAATGCCTGGATTAGGACCTGCGCCGCTTCCTGTGTGAGGCAGGGTCGTACTCTGCGGATGTTGTAGAGCATGAACCTACAGGAACGGGCCACCGCCTTGATGTTAGTTGAGAACGACAGGGTGTTGTCCAGGATCACGCCAAGGTTCTTAGCGCTCTGGGAGGAGGACACAATGGAGTTGTCAACCGTGATGGCGAGATCATGGAACGGGCAGTCCTTCCCCGGGAGGAAGAGCAGCTCCGTCTTCGTTTTCACTGATTGACATTCACAATACCATATGCATTTCTGAAAGTCTCCAATAATGATGACACTGGTCTATTCTATTATTTTCTAACCTAAGTGTGTGTGTGTGCAGTACTGGAGAGTGTTGAGGAGAAGATTGCAGTACTGGAGAGTGTTGAGGAGAAGATTGCAGGTCTGCAGACTATCTTACTGCAAGACCTAAACACACTCAAACACAGACAGGTCATCCACCCTGTCCTACAGGAGGGTGAGTGGACAACACACTCACGCATGCACTCTGTATTTCTCTCTCTTCCTCCCTCTCCATCTCTCACCACACAAACCTACCAGTCTCTGCCCTAAGAGAGTTAGATATTTCACAATAATGTTCACCATTGATAACCCTAACGTGTGTGTTATTCCCTTACCTACAGTTGGGCTGAAGTTGAGCTCCCTGGACCAAGGCCTGGCCATCGATCTACAGTATCTGGGGGTGCGTCTACCGCTGTCTCCGCCTGTGTTCACTGGGCTGGGCAGCACTACCTCCACTGGTGAGTTTCACTTAAGTGATGGGTAATTTACTAGCCATGTAGGCCACATACAGTAGCAATAAGACCAGCAAAACAGCAGTGAGATTACTGGTTGTTTCTAAAAATGGTTGAAACTCATATCTCAAAGCTCTCCAGTGATCATTATATGGGACACCAACACAATACGTATTATTTACTTTCACTGTTTTATTATTGGTTTTTGAGTAGAGCCATAGGTAGAGGCTGTAGGGATGTTGTCGTGGAGGCTGTAGGGATGTTGTCGTGGAGGCTGTAGGGATGTTGTCGTGGAGGCTGTAGGGATGTTGTCGTGGAGGCTGTAGGGATGTTGTCGTGGAGGCTGTAGGGATGTTGTCGTGGAGGCTGTAGGGATGTTGTCGTGGAGGCTGTAGGGATGTTGTCGTGGAGGCCGTAGGGATGTTGTCGTGGAGGCCGTAGGGATGTTGTCGTGGAGGCCGTAGGGATGTTGTCGTGGCGGCCGTAGGGATGTTGTCGTGGCGGCCGTAGGGATGTTGTCGTGGCGGCCGTAGGGATGTTGTCGTGGAGGCCGTAGGGATGTTGTCGTGGAGGCCGTAGGGATGTTGTCGTGGAGGCCGTAGGGATGTTGTCGTGGAGGCCGTAGGGATGTTGTCGTGGAGGCCGTAGGGATGTTGTCGTGGAGGCCGTAGGGATGTTGTCGTGGCGGCCGTAGGGATGTTGTCGTGGCGGCCGTAGGGATGTTGTCGTGGCGGCCGTAGGGATGTTGTCGTGGCGGCCGTAGGGATGTTGTCGTGGAGGCCGTAGGGATGTTGTCGTGGAGGCCGTAGGGATGTTGTCGTGGCGGCCGTAGGGATGTTGTCGTGGCGGCCGTAGGGATGTTGTCGTGGCGGCCGTAGGGATGTTGTCGTGGCGGCCGTAGGGATGTTGTCGTGGCGGCCGTAGGGATGTTGTCGTGGCGGCCGTAGGGATGTTGTCGTGGCGGCCGTAGGGATGTTGTCGTGGCGGCCGTAGGGATGTTGTCGTGGAGGCCGTAGGGATGTTGTCGTGGCGGCCGTAGGGATGTTGTCGTGGTTGCCAACAAGGGGACGTATTAATAGACATGTTATTATTTCCTGATTGAGAAATGTGACTGCCTAGTAGTAAATTAATTACACTTGAAAGATGATAGCGCTTTTTCAATTGCATGGCTCAGCTAGTTTAATACATCAGTCACTGAGCACTTCATACCCAGTTTACTGTCATCATCCACATTGAACCCCCTCGTCAGTCAGGCAGATAATAAGGCAAGGCAATTATGGGATTTACACCAACTTAAACACTCAGAATTAGCCCTAGTAATGTGACTCCCACCACTGTGGTAGAATGGGGGAGTGGTAATGGGCGAGGTTATTATTTGGTCTGATGATAACCCACAAGCCCCAATCCTGTCAGTATTTGCAAATCTGAAGGGACTGGATAAGTGCAATATAATGATGGCTCTACTTAGTCTCCAAACAGAGAGGTAGAGGCTAGGTGAAGGGTCTAGAGGTTGATTTGGAATTGGGCCCGTATCTCTTCTCAAACGGCCTTGTCTCTTCGCTGTGCAGATGGAAGCAGGTCCTTTGTCTCCAGGACGGGGAAGACCAGTGACCTGACCAAGATCAAGGGCTGGAGGGACAAGTTCATCAGGACCAAAGAGACCTCTAAGAACCACAACCCCAACCGCTCGGCCTTCTGCAGCGAAATGCTCGACCAATACCTGGAGAGCGAGGCCCAGCGAATCAGCGACCGTGCTGCTGCCTTCTCCCACAACCCCCCTGGGCTTAGTCGCCTATCAGCTGCCTGTGACCAGCACCAGCTATGTGCGGACCCTCGACAGTGTTCTGAAGACGCGTGCCCCCCCGTCCCCCGCCTTCTGTAGACCCTGCCCCCTCTCTCGGAAACCCCTCCTCTACGCAGCTCTAAAGAAACCCCCCTCCACCCATCAACAACCACAGGACCCCTCCTAAAGCAGCCAAACCCAAACCCACACCAGCACAGGGCAAACAGCACCATATAACACCAGCCCAGGGCAAAGCCAGATCTGCCTCTGTGCTACGGCCCATCCAGGTCACCAACAGTAACAAAACTACTGCTGCTAAAGCTACAGCTGGGGTTAAAGTCACCAGCCCTCCTACTGCACAGCGGTAAGGAAATGCTGCTAAAGACATGCTATACCCATGCCAAAGCATATAGTTTACACATCTATATTTGTTGTTGTCCCAAAGCAATATGAAATGGGTCTGAAATGCCAGTAATGTCAATTGTTTTCATAGTTTGGTTGTTATGTAGATATTTGGGATTGATCCTGTCAAGCCTACAACAAGTTTCCTTTTTTTTGCCCTAAAATGGACAATAAAGCCTTTCATTAAACATTTTACTCGTACCTCCAGGTCTCCTCCAGGCCAGGGGGCTGTGAGGAGGGACTCCAGCCCAGGGAGAGGCCTCTCCAGCGGGTTGACTGGCCTCTCTAAGAACCAGCTCAGACTGGTCGGTCTCTCTAAGATCCAGCTGAGAATGATGGAGATGGAAGATGCCACCTTCTACCAAGGACACGATAGAACACACATCACTACTGAGAGGGTGGAGAGAGCCCTGATGGCACTGCTCACTGCGCAGGTAGGACTTAGATTATAGACACACACACACATAATGCGCACACACATTTTCTGATGGTCTATCTCTTCTCTGTTGTCTGTGCCCTCCAGGGTCTCCCTAAGAGCCGTGCCCCCCAGGCCAGTCCAGTGGACAGTCCAGAGTGTGGTTCTGACTTCTGCAGGCTGGGGTGTGTGTGTTCCAGCTTGGCCCGGGTGTCCAGGGGTCCGCTCCACTGTTACAGGCCTGACTGTATGCTGGGCTGCTCCTGCTTTAAACGCAGGATCACCAAACAGACCACAGCAGCAGAGAATGGCCAGCACCAGACACTGCCTGTTTACAGTAAGTTCATACCCAGGGTGCATTTGGGTACTTGTGAGAGTTGTATTATATTCTATATTGACCAAATGAATGACACATCAACTTGAACAAGCTAATGAATGTGTCTTCTCTCCCTGCCCAGCTGTGTCTAACTTGGAGCATGAGGTTCAGCCCAATCGAGGCATCCGTGTCTCAACTCTGTGGGACTGCACCTCAAGGGTGGACCCCGAACCACTCTTCAGCCCGAAACCTGCCCCAAACATACCCACCAAGCCTCTAACCAGGATCTACAACCCTGGTCCAAAGCGCTACGTACCTCGTCTCACCCCCGAGGTAAATTCCTCTGTCATAGTATACTGTGGGCCCTGGTAGTGCACTATGCAGGGAATGGGGGAGCATTTGAGACACATCCTATGTTATCAAACTACCACCCCAAATGACTCAACTGTAGTGATATGATGGAAACCTCGATTTGACAAAAATTGTGTATGAAAAAGTTGAGGGATTTTGTGTGTGTGTGTGTGTGTGTGTGTGTGTGTGTGTGTGTGTGTGTGTGTGTGTGTGTGTGTGTGTGTGTGTGTGTGTGTGTGTGTGTGTGTGTGTGTGTGTGTGTGTGTGTGTGTGTGTGTGTGTGTGTGTGTGTGTGTGTGTGTGTGTGTGTGTGTGTGTGTGTGTGTGTGTGCAGCTGCGAGAGGAGGACAAGGACCCAGTCTACAAGTACTTTGAGAGCATGATGACGTGCGCCCGTGTCAGAGAGTTTAACAGTAAACCGCCACCCCAGGTGCTGCCGCCACAGGTCCACCTCTTTAAGGACAATAATAGTTCCATCATCCCCAGCAGCAGAAAGGTGAGGCACAGGACACACACACTAAATATTTATTGCCGGAGTATATGCATTAAGGAGTGCGATCGACTGGTCAATCTTCAAGTCATTCCTAGTCAGTCATCGAACATTTCTGTAGAAAAGCCAATGATAAAGCCTTGTGCTCCTATAATTTGTTTTCCTGTCTTGCGCTGTTGGCCGTAGGTGGACTTGATTCAGAAGCCCTGCAAGCTGGGTAGGCAAAGTGTTCCCATTGTGAACCATTTTAATTTGTCTGAAGGAACAGACTCCGCCTACCCGGCGGACCAGGAGCACTGTGACTAATTCAAGTGTGCCAACTGTGCTGGCCAATCATATAGCTCAAATCATCATGCCTACAGCTTTCATGACCCCACACCGAAGTTTGATACTAGCCTACGTGAGATTTCAGAACTTTTAAAACCATGACCAGAGAGAGATTGTCAAAGACTACAGCAAACAGCTGCTGTTTTTTGTGAGTTCATGTTTTTATTCAGCTCTGTCAACACTGTTTTTATTGAAGACTATTATAAAACACGCTTCTCCCTACTTCTACTCGTGCTGCAGCCAAGTGTATCGATAGGACTGCGTTTTTATTATTAGCAGCTCGTCAGGTCTATTTAAATATTGAGGAATATTTCACTTTCTCTGGTCATAGGAACAACATGAATTTGTGTATGAGACAGATGCCGTGAGACTCGATCATCAGGTGGAAGACGGTATCACCTCTGTCTGGTCAGTCTCACTGGAGGAAAGAGGAGAGCAGGGACTGTGAGAGGTGGACCCTCTGTCTGGTCAGTCTCACTGGAGGAAAGAGGAGAGCAGGGACCGTGAGAGGTGGACCCTCTGTCTGGTCAGTCTCACTGGAGGAAAGAGGAGAGCAGGGACCGTGAGAGGTGGACCCTCTGTCTGGTCAGTCTCACTGGAGGAAAGAGGAGAGCAGGGACCGTGAGAGGTGGACCCTCTGTCTGGTCAGTCTCACTGTAGGAAGGAGGAGAGCTGTGAGAGGTGGACCCTCTGTCTGGTCAGTCTCACTGGAGGAAAAAGGAGAGCAGGGACTGTGAGAGGTGGACCCTCTGTCTGGTCAGTCTCACTGGAGGAAAGAGGAGAGCAGGGACCGTGAGAGGTGGACCCTCTGTCTGGTCAGTCTCACTGGAGGAAAGAGGAGAGCAGGGACTGTGAGAGGTGGACCCTCTGTCTGGTCAGTCTCACTGTAGGAAGGAGGAGAGCAGGGACTGTGAGAGGTGGACCCTCTGTCTGGTCAGTCTCACTGGAGGAAAAAGGAGAGCAGGGACTGTGAGAGGTGGACCCTCTGTCTGGTCAGTCTCACTGGAGGAAAAAGGAGAGCAGGGACTGTGAGAGGTGGACCCTCTGTCTGGTCAGTCTCACTGGAGGAAAAAGGAGAGCAGGGACTGTGAGAGGTGGACCCTCTGTCTGGTCAGTCTCACTGGAGGAAAAAGGAGAGCAGGGACTGTGAGAGGTGGACCCTCTGTCTCGTCAGTCTCACTGGAGGAAAAAGGAGAGCAGGGACTGTGAGAGGTGGACCCTCTGCTGATCTCTCTCTCTACCTCCACTGAGACTGACCATCAGATGCAGGTACCATCAGTCCAGTAAAATAAAAAAGCTTATTTGCTCCGCTGTGCCTCACCAACCGATCTATTTTGTTGTCAAAGCTTGTGTTTTGAAATATAATGTGTTTGAGAAGAACAGTATTGTCAGGCCAGGCATAAAGCTGATATGCTGTGATAATGTATTCAACCTACTGCACAAACCTCATTCCTACCTAAGCGTTTTATTAGGTTAATGTTGCACAGGCTTACATTTTTTAAAGTCATGTATAAAATCAATTCTGAGCGGTAGATCTCGGCTTGCTTTTTGACTGCGAAAATGATCGTGACTCAGAAAAGGTTGGTGATCACTGATTTAGGAAGTTAATCTAGCCACTAGGGGCAGACAAAACATTTTTCAATGGCTATGGATGTAAGACTGAGTCCCTCTCAGTTAATGTCATTTATAAATGTTCTTGTCTTTGCAGAAAATGATCGCTGCCATCCTCTCACCTCCAAATAAACCAGGTAAGATGGAACACAGAATCACTGCTCACCACAGTTCTTAAGAGGCTGTTCAAGATGTTATGTTTTAATCTGTTTAAAACCCTTAACCTGTGACATCTGACCTTTCCCCCTGTAGTAGTACGAGTGAAAAGTCCCTCCACCCAGGCCAAGAAGCCTAAAGTTCCTGAGCCCACTAGGCAGCTGGAGATCCAGTCAGAGTGTAACTGGGACCAGCACCGGAAACTGGTCCTGGGTGTTCTGTGCCGACGCATGACCCAGAACCGTCTGTCCGAACCCTTCAACATTGGCCCCTACCACGTCCGCCTCCTCTCAAACACACACAAACGCAAGGCTGAGAGCACCATCATCATATTCAAGGTAGGGGGGATAATGACCATTTAGAATGAAGCAATAAACATGCCATTTCTGTTCCTGTCTTAAAGAAGCAGTTATTTGGACCATTTCATGCTGTCATACATAAGGTTCAGAATTGCTCCATGTTTCAGATTTAAAATGCATAACTTGATCAGTGACAAATGAATGCTCATGAGTGTGATTTATTATCATCCACTTCCTTACTTCAAGGTCTGCATCAGTAAGGCTGAAGACGGTGATACCGATGATAGTGATGAATCTGATAGTGAAGTAACAGACAACAGTAGTGACGACAGTGATGAAGATGAGGATGAAGAGGGCATCCCTAAGCCTGAGGAGCCGGAGATGCAGGTTGGAGTGACTCCCTTCCTGACAGGAGTAGTGCCAGCAGGCAGACTGAAAGCCAGGAAGAAACAACCAACCTGCCCTGCTGTAGGACTAATCCAGGTGGGTTTATTAGGTTCACTTTACCACCAAGTGTAGTTTGTAATGTTTTTTTTTATATTGAGGAGCTCCGAGTTATTTCTAATTTAACAATTATGCTGAGATTTGGTGAAAAGCTCTATCCCCCACAGGGAACCTGTTCTTTATGTTAATCTGTTCTGCCTATATCTCCATTCTTTCTCTTCTTTCTTCTTTCTTCTTCCTCCCCAGGTGAACGGTAAATCCTACTCCCAGGCCAGATTGCTGCTGGGGCAGATGGGAGCTCTGCACCCGGCCAATCGGCTGGCTGCGTTCGTCACCGGCAGGTTGCGCTCTGTAGCCAAGGCCCCTCAGAAGGCCCCTCAAAAGCCTCTAAACTGCTTCCCCAGGGCGAAGAAAACATCTGTGGGTGCTGGGCACTTGAAGACCGCAGTCACTACTGTTGCTCCTCAAGGCAGTAGTAGCGTTACAGCTATGGCTAAGAAAGGAGCTTTGGCCCAGAAAGTATTCCAGACACCAGCAGGTAAGATCCTTTCACTGCTCCTCAATAAAGGCTTGAAGTAGAAGTTATCAACTTAACCTTTACATTTTGTTGTACTGTATTAGTTATGATGTAATTAGACAGTTGAGTAACCGAAGCCTGATGGTTCAAGGGTGGCGATAGTTCTGTATTCTCTCAGAAAAGGCCTCTCTTTCTTACACTGTCACTGCGGTCTGTTTCCAGGGAAGAACAGGCCTCCTCCGTACAGACCACCATGGTCCCTAGGTGTCACCAAATCTAAAGGCAAAACTTCCACCAGTCAAAGCACCACAAACCCTAAAGACCCAGTCGGCTCTCCCCTGCTCCTGGTACCCATGGCCCCTCCTGCCGCAGGCACCTCCCAAGGCTCGCCCCCCTGTATCGCCCCCTGCTGGAAAGATGCTACTACAGACAGTCTCCTCCTCCCAGGGCTGTAAAATGTATCGTCAGCCCAACGGACAGTTGATCAAGCTGGTACCTCTGAATCGTATGCGTCACATAAAGGCCAAGAATCAAGACAAGCTCACTCGTGAGTTCATGTACTTATGAATGTACACACGCACATGCACAACCACATCCTCAACACCCTCTAATGTCTTGTGTTGTCCCAACAGGTTTTGCTACCAAGCCGTCCACTCCCAAGACATTCCCACCTCCCCCCCCTCTCACCTCCATCCACCCCCCTCGCAGCCCCCCTCCCCACGCTCCCCTCATCAAATTCATCATGGGCCAGTTGGGTGCCATCACCCCATCCCAGACCTCATCCTCTTCCTCCCCCCCTGTCTCTCACTGTCTCCTCTTCCCTGAAGACCCCCAGCTTCCTGGGCCAGACTGGGACCTACTCCTTCAGGATCTGTCCCCCGACTGCAGGGGACCAGGGCTCTAGGGGTCCAGGCCAGGGCACCGTGGGAGGCCCAGCTGGAGTGTCTCTGCCTGGGGGCTTCACCCTCATCCAGCTCCCTAAGCCTGGAGGTACTGGAGGAGGTGCTCCCAGGCTACCTGAACTAATCAGAAGCACAGCTGTGGGTTCTGCTGGACCTGGAGAGGTAAAGGCACAGAAGAACCCAAGAGGAACCTCTTCTTCCTCTCCCTTGCCTCTGGCATTGACACCAGTTAAAACTGAAGACCACTCCTACACCCCAGGATTAAATACCAATAAATCTGACTCAAGATCAGCTCTAGCCCAGAAAAAGCTGAGTTTGACTCAGTCAAAGGACCTTAAATCTGACCGTAGATCAGCCAAAGCCAACATCTCTTGTCCCGTGGAGCCCAATGAGCTGACCTGTGATGAGAAGATGCTGTCGGACGAGAGTGATGCAGAGAGAGGGGAGGTGGGGGAGGGCTCGGGACTATGGAGCCCAGAATCATGGAAGAAAGACACTGAGTTCAGTCGGTTTACCACTCTAAGAATGCATGAGAACGGACATCCTGATTTTAAGGTTGAGGACTCTGATTCGGACAACTCCTCGGACGACTCCTCGGATGACTCGGATTCCGACAGTGATGAATATGCCAACGTAAGAGAGCTTGATTTTTGATGGTTTAATTTTAGTAATTTTTGTATTCTGTGTGTAAACGTTCACTGCAGTTGCACAAGGTTGGGTTGTGGTGTAGTGTTTTGTAAAGCCAGATTGTTGTCTCTCACCCCAGGAGGACGAGGAGGAAGCAGTGGACATTGAGACGGTGGAGGAGAGGAGACAGGGAATCACCATCGCTCAGATGAGGGCCGCTGTCAAACTCACACAGTAAGACTGGAGTGTGTGTGTGTAGGCTATTTAGCTGTATGATTTTGTATGACTGTCTCAAGGAAGCTGGGGTTAATAAAATTAATATTTTGTCCTAACAGAAAAACTAGTCAGGATGGGGAAACGGCACCAAAAGAAAAGGTAAGACGTCTCCCATCTGTCCATTATAACTTCAGAGCAACATCTTGTTTTGTAGTGTTCTTAGGCCCTCTTACGGAGCTGTCTAGTTAAGGTCTTAGCTCTCATGTATTGCAAAAAACCTAGTTTAAAAGGGAATGAAAGCACTAGGCTTTAGAACACCAGCTAACTGGAATTGTAAATTGGCATTGTTGCATAACTGGCAGGATTTTCCTAAAATGGCTGAATCCCAAAACTGTCTGAAAGACCATGAACACTGCGTGCGGTAATGAGCAAAATTGACTGGTTTCCAACCATAAATGAAAACATCACAGCGACGGTGGCTGAATGTCTGGGGCGGAAGTTGGTTGGAGTTGTCAACAAAGCAGCATGACAGAAAATATGATGCCAAGTTTTCAAACTACTGATAGTTTCTTTAAGATATGTAATGCGATCTGTGCATTTTTCAAATCAAATTTTATTGGTCACATACACAAGGTTAGCAGATGTTAATGCAAGTGTAGAGAAATGCTTGTGTTTCTACTTCCGACCATGCAGTAATATCTAACAAGTAATCTAACAAGTGGCATTGTTTAAAGTTAATAGTGATACATTTATTACATCAATTTCCATTATTAAAGTGGCTGGAGTTGAGTCAGTGTGTTGGCAGCAGCCACTCAATGTTAGTGATGGCTGTTTAACAGTCTGATGGCCTTGAGATAGAAGCTGTTTTTCAGTCTCTCGGGTCCCCACTTTCATATAAGGAAATCAGTCAATTGAAATACACTGCTCAAAAAAATAAAGGAAACACTCAAACAACACAATGTAACTCCAAGTCAATCACACTTCTGTGAAATCAAACTGTCCACTTAGGAAGCAACACTGATTGACAATACATTTCACATGCTGTTGTGCAAATGGAATAGACAACAGGTGGAAATGATTAGCAATTAGCAAGACACCCCCGATAAAGGAGTGGTTCTGCAGGTGGTGACCACAGACCACTTCTCAGTTCCTATGCTTCCTGGCTGATGTTTTGGTCACTTTTGAATGCTGGCGATGCTTTCACTCTAGTGGTAGCATGAGACAGAGTCTACAACCCACACAAGTGGCTCAGGTAGTGCAGCTCATCCAGGATGGCACATCAATGTGAGCTGTGGCAAGAAGGTTTGCTGTGTCTGTCAGCGTAGTGTCCAGAGCATGGAGGTTCTACCAGATGACAGGCCAGTACATCAGGAGACATGGAGGAGGCCGTAGGAGGGCAACAACCCAGCAGCAGGACCACTACCTCTGTCTTTGTGCAAGGAGGAGCACTGCCAGAGCCCTGCAAAATTACCTCCAGCAGGCCACAAATGTGCATGTGTCTGCTTAAACGGTCAGAAACAGACTCCATGAGGGTGGTGTGAGGGCCCGACGTCCACAGGTGGGGGTTGTGCTTACAGCCCAACACCGTGCAGGACGTTTGGCATTTGCCAGAGAACACCAAGATTGGCAAATTCGCCACTGGCGCCCTGTGCTCTTCACAGATGAAAGCAGGTTCACACTGAGCACATGTGACAGACATGACAGTCTGGAGACGCCGTGGAGAACGTTCTGCTGCCTGCAACATCCTCCAGCATGACCGGTTTGGTGGTGGGTCAGTCATGGTGTGGGGTGGCATTTCTTTGGGGGGCCGCACAGCCCTCCATGTGCTCGCCAGAGGTAGCCTGACTGCCATTAGGTACCGAGATGAGATCCTCAGACCCCTTGTGAGACCATATGCTGGTGCGGTTGGCCATGGATTCCTCCTAATGCAAGACAATGCGAGACCTCTTGTGGCTGGAGTGTGTCAGCAGTTCCTGCAAGAGGAAGGCATTGATGCTATGGACTGGCCCGCCCGTTCCCCAGACCTGAATCCAATCCAATTGACCACATCTGGGACATCATGTCTCGCTCCATCCACCAACGCCACGTTGCACCACAGACTGTCCAGGAGTCCATCTCATCAGGAGCATGCCCAGGTGTTGTAGGGAGGTCATACAGGCACGTGGAGGCCACACTTTGACTTGTTTTAAGGACATTACATCAAAGTTGGATCAGCCTGTAGTGTGGTTTTCCACTTTCATTTTGAGTGTGACTCCAAATCCAGACCTCCGTGGGTTGATAAATGTCATTTCCATTGATAATTTTTGTGTGATTTTGTTGTCAGCACATTCAACTATGTAAAGAAAAAAGTATTTAATAAGAATATTTCATTCATTCAGATCTAGGATGTGTTATTTTAGTGTTTCCTTTATTTTTTGCAGTGTATATTCATGAACCACATGAACGAATACAGATATGCATCTGTTGGTCACAGAACTTTTTTTGTTAAGGTAGGGGCGTGGATCAGAAAACCAGTCAGTATCTGGTGTGACCACCATTTGCCTCATGCAGCGTAACACATCTCTTTCACATAGTTGATCAGGTTGTTGATTGTGGCCTGTGGAATGCTGTCCCACTCCTCTTCAATGGCTGTGCGAACTTGCTGGATATTGGCGGGAACTGGAATAACCTGTCGGTCCAGAGCATCCCAAACATGCCCAATGGGTGACATGTCTGAGTATGCAGGCTATGGAAGAACTGGGGACATTCTCAGCTTCCAGTAATTGTGTACAGATGTAGACATGGGACCATGCATTATCATGCTGAAACATGAGGTGATGGTGGTGGATGAATGGCACGACAATGGGCTTCAGGATCTCATCACAGTATCTCTGTGCATTCAAATTGCCATCGATAAAATGCAGATGTGTTCGTTGTCCGTAGCTTATGCCTGCCCATACCATAACCCCACCGCCACCATGGGGCACTGTTCACAACGTTGACACCAGCAAACCGCTAGCCCACACGACACCATACACACTTTCAGCCTGGTATTGTTAAAAAGGGGATGAATCCGTGAAGAACACACTTCTCCAGCGTGCCAGTGGCCATCGCAGGTAAGCATTTGCCCTCTGAAGTCAGTTACAACGCCAAACTACAGGTCAAGACCCTGGTGAGCATCCCTGAGACGGTTTCTGAAAGTTTGTGCAGAAATTCTTCATTTGTGCAAACCCAGTTTCATCAGCTGTCCGGGTGGCTGGTCTCAGACAATCCCACAGGTGACAAAGCCGAATGTGGGATTGTCAATATGATAATTTTATTTTGTACAGTTACATCAAAACGACAAGACAAGATAGGAGCTAAATCAACTAGCTTGCTACCTTGCTTCATTCTAGCGGACTGTCTACTTGGCTTGTTGGCAAGTCACATACTCATTAATTGGGAAAAAAATACTCTAAAATTGACAAATTATCACATAGTTTCTTACCTTAATATTGTTGTCCTGATCCTAATGACAAATCTGTCAAAAGTTGTGAGAAACCTTTCAGGTCCAGTGGGGCGAGTCGCCTCCTGGTGGCAACATTCACTTTCAGTCCCATGCCAAAACTCACAATTTGCTCCAATGACGCATTGGCGTCATTCGCTACTATGGCAATTCAAGATGGCGCTACCCATAACTCTAATAAATGTTGTTCAATATCAAAATCCTAAAAATAGAGGTATATATGTTAAATGCACATGTTTAATATTAGTTGATGAAATAAATCTCTTTCTTAGTTTTACTTCCTAAAGTGTTTCCATTCCCCTTTAAGAGGTCTAAGAATACCTTGGAATACCCAATAGAATGCTCAATAACTCTCAACCCTTAACCTTTGACTCCTGTTCCCTGAAGCATCAGAGGGATATGAGAGAGGAGGAGGGGTCTGGTGAGGGAGGGGGTCGTAAGAACCGCACCCTGACGGAGAGGCTGCGTCGCGGCGAGCACCAGAAGCTCTTCACCAGACTCAAACAGGTGCTGTTCATGGAAGAACTGGACCCCAAGGTCTCCAAGCTACACCTCCTCTCACAGGTATGGGATTGTATGTTATGTGGCTGATTAACCGGCTATTTTGTTTTGTTATGGTTAATTTTGTGCTGTACTGTGGTAGACACAAGAACTATACGTTATTTTCATATCCTTTTAATGAATAAAGTCAACTTTTTCATGGTCACATTTTTTGGAATAGATGGTTAAAAATACAGGTATATAAAAGGGATTTTAACATGTATTATTTCATCAGGCTCTGAAGGAGATTCGTACCCTGTCGGTGGACTCTGAGTCTCTGGAGGAGAAGAAGAGGATGCTGACTGAGATCCAGACTGTCTATGTCAAGGAGATCGCATACATGTCTGGTGCGTCTGACTGTAGCTACTTATTACTTATTTAATCCCTTTCTTACTTACACATTACTTACTTCACACGGACTTACTTGAGATATTCTTATAATGTGATTGCAATAAGCATATTCATGTGAACTCTGGTGTGTTTTTTAATTTGTATTGTAGGAAAGCCAGAGGAGCTGATCAAGGCCAAGCTGAAGGAGATCTGGGAGAAGAAACGGACTCTAGCTGCCCAGAGGAGAGCAACTGTCCCCCCTACCTCTAGCCCCACCTCCTCTACTTCCACCCCTAGTCCCAACACCATGATGGGTAATTATAACCTGCTTCTTATGTCTGACAACAGGAGGTATAGCACTAAGCTGGATCAATGAATTAGCCAGTTCACTTAAATAAACATTCAGATACCGCTTTGGATTTGTGACACCTTTTAATAATGATCCTTTTACTGCAGTGGGCTAAATCAGGGTCACACAGAGTGCTTCTTGGTAGTCTTAAACAAATCTACTTTGAAACTAAAGTATACACATCACACACATGGTTATGGTCTTAAAACAAAGAAGACACCTTTAGAGGTTTCATCCCAATATTACACTTTCTATACATCACAGAATACAAAATATAACAAAACTGGTTGACCTAGAAACACCAGATTTTCTGCACGTTTTTTAAAATAATGTTGATTAATAATGTTCCACCCATGAGGGCAATTTGGTCATTTGACTGCAAGAAAGGCTATGAGGTATGGCCATGCCAGACCCCTAGATAGCTAGTGTCTGCATGCTTTTGTACCATCCCTACACCTATGCACCTGATTCACCTTTTTCTGTGTCCCATGGTAGTATGGACACTAAGCAGGATCAATGGGTTAGCCAGCTAACTTTGATAAACCATTTAGATACAGCTTTTATTTATAAGTATATTTATCTATATATCCCAGTGTCCCAGGTGTCTCAAGCTAGCTCTTTGGGTCAGGCAGGAGCAGCTAGTGGCTCTGTGAAACCAGTGGCTGCTGTTTTACGCACCAAGAGCGGCAAGATCATTCTTCCTGCTTCCATGCTTCCCCCTTCCATGTTTCGTGCTTCCAAACCAGGTGAGTTCATACAGGAACAGGACACCCATATTTGGTCTCACACTCTTGTTTAATTGGTTATGCAAGTTCTATATCTCGATATTTCATATCAACGATGCTGATTTGGAAGAGCGTAATAACTCTTGAGTTCCACTATATGGGTAAAATGTGCCACGGGTTATGATCGTTAGACTGGCATTCTGACTAGAATATTTTGTTGTGAGTCTCATTCTAACGGTTGAGTATTTCCTTTATCCACAGCAGGAAGATCGGTCTACACAGTGAAAGTAATGAAGAGACCAACAGTCCCCTCCCTCTTAACCCCCACCTCCTCAGCAGCCAAGGAGGTTGTGGAGAAGGAGAGAGCTGCCTCTGGCCCTGAGAAGGACCAGGAGAGAGTGTCTGTGGAGGCTGAGCAGCCCTCCGATAGCCCAGCAGCAGAGAGGCCAGAACTAGGTAAGGAGGAACCACAGGCCCCTGTCTGTAATGGATCCATGGAAGAAGAGACTTCCACAGAGAAGGATAACGGCTCATCTCCCAAAAAGAAGAAGTCATTAATCAATAAAAACTCAATAAAGAGACTTTCTGGTATGAAGTGTCCCCTTGTGGAGATTGCTCCCCTAAACAGTGCCATCTGGAGGCCGTTGGAGGAACCACAGATGGGGAGTGAGAGTGATGCTGGAGGCTGGGGCCTGTCTCTGACCAAGGGAGAGGCAGCCATACTGGTGAAGGCGCTCTCTGAACACCAAGGCATAGTAGTGGGGCGGAAGGGCAAGGATAGCCCGGTACAACACAATGGAAAGAAGAGCTCTGTGACACTAAAGGGCAAGGATAGCTCAGAACTACAAAAAGAACAGGATAGCACAGTGTCACAGAAAGAAACTGATAGCTTTGTCCCACAAAAAGGAGAGGATAGCTCAGTCACACCAAAGGAAAAGGCAGAGGTTGGCTCGATGACATCAAAGGGAGAGGGAGGCTCGACAGACAGCTCAGAGGCTCAACTACTGAAGAGAAAACGTGGAAGGCCTCGCTTGGACATCAAAACACCACCAACTGGAGATATCACTACTAACCCTGCGCCGCGGGGTCGGCCCCGTAAAGTATCACGGATTGGGGTGAACATCCCTGTGGTAACGACCGGTGGCAACGACCAGGCCAACGTGACACAAACCGCAGGTAGTGCTTGTAACCCTACCTTAGTCACAAGAATACCCCCAGGTCGAGACACTAATACTGGGGGTGGTGAAATCCAACTAACACCAAGGGAACGTAGCCTAAGCCCTACGAGGCGGGGTAGAAGGCCTAAAGTATCACAGGTTGGGGTTACTACTAGCCCTGTGGTTACGACTGGGCCTGGGGGTAGCCCAGCCAGGGTGACTCAGGCTGGGGGTAGTACCCCTACCCCAGTGACTCAGGCTGGGGGTAGGACTGTGAAGAGTGCTGCCGGTAGCCCTGCAACTTGGGGTAGGGCACCAAAGGTGTCGAGAGCTGGAGATAGTTCTAGTCCGGCCAAGGTGACTAAGGATGCGGTTACTAGCCCTGTAACTCGGGCTGGGTTAAACCCGGCGAGATGGACTCGTGCTGGGGGGGGTATCCCTGTAGTGAAGACTGAGGGCAGCCCAACCAAACCTCCACGAGGAGGGGCTGAGGTTACTAGCCCTGTAACTCGGGCTGGGTTAAACCCGGCGAGATGGACTCGTGCTGGGGGGAGTATCCCTGTGATGAAGACTGAGGGCAGTCCAACCAAACTGAGGGCTGAGGTTACTAGCCCTGTCGCGACGACTAAAGGAAGCCCAGGTAAAACGCCACAGGCTGTGGGTCGGCCTGGAACACGACATGTGACTCGCGCTGTATCGGTGAAGGGCCTTGTCAGTGGGAAGAGGACAACAAGGTCTGATAAGGCCTAGTGAAACTGAGACTAAGGCTGCATTTCCACACTGTTTCCATTGGTGCATCTCAATACTGTAGTAGTCTAAAATGGCATCCACAACTTGTTTTCTCTCCTTCCACTCCGATGATGCTGCATTTCAGCCTAGCTCTAACCAGAGGATCAAGAGAATCGTACTCCTGACAGACGTGCCATTAACTGTCATTTAAAGCTAGAATCCTTAGTTGCTGCATCCATTGATTCTTGAAGAATATAACTTTATATAATTAAATTCCTCATGAGCTTAGTTCAACTGTCGTACCTCATCAGAACCCAAAATATAAGCTTGTTTTACTCCAATGTTTGTAAACAAAGTAAATGTAAACAAACACTGTATAGCCTCAACACGGTTAACATTTTTTATGTCTTGGATGGTTAGTCATTGCATCCATAGTTTTGTCTATGAATTTGAGTGGTTACATTTCTCCAGGCCGTCCCTCAGCTGTTTTCTTGTGTTGTTTTTTTTTTTACAAAAACAGAGGCGGGGAATCGCTTTGTTATTGTTTCAATTAAGGATTCAAGTTTTAATTTGTGGAAAGTTGTCCTGAAATCCCATTGAGACCACCGCATGTGCCTGTTCACAAATCCAAAGGACCCTGGACAGTTATGCCTGTGTGAGTTGACCCTCTCTTAGCTTTAGCACTCATCTGCCTTCTCTGGAACACAACAAAGTAGACTATAACTTACACCTAAGGGACAGTCTGTTTTCCCAACATCCTAAATCTTTCAGCAAAACATTCAATTAATGTACTGTATGAATGTACTGCAGGTTTGACTGCCGTTTGAGCAGTTGTACAGGTACATAGGACGTTAGCCCCATATTGGGGTGAATGTGACACGTCATGCATTTTTGATGAAGACTATTGTTATTATGTTCTAGAAAGTTGATTTCTTGTTATTTAATCATCCAACCACTACTTTTTGAAGATTACGGTATAGGGAAGGTCTGTATTTTTCTCTCTTCAGTATCACGGTTTGTTCATGACTTCACTCCCTGTGTCTTTATTAATGTAGGGGTGTGTTGTCTTCGATTTAACCTACAAAATAATGGACATGCATGAACATGACAACAAAACAGATCAATTACTTTCTGGCCCAACTAGACATTATCAATAGGCTCTGAAAATCATTCATTTGAGATGTACAACATTCATGTTTGTTCATGTCAAAAACACTGTAAATGTTCTTTCTATGCCACTGTAAATGTTCTTTCTATGCCACTGTAAAGACTTTTTGTATTTTAGCTGTGGTTGGTGCGTCCAGTCTTTCAAATACACTCTTGGTTCCCAGGCCTATGAATTTAAAAAAAATCTGAATCAGCACTTTAAATCTTCTGTAACTTCTACACTGTCACAACCATGTTGAATACTTTGGTTTGCCTTATGGATTGCTTCTCCATCTGTTTTTCAATGATTCCTATGTCTGATTTTCGAGGAACTTATGCATAACATGTAAAACAAAACAAAAAAACACAACAAAAAAAACATTATTTGTAGTTGAGACATTTGTATTTCAACCTCGTGTGACTCATCATGACTCAATCTAAGCTATACTGTAATCTATGAAAATAACCTTTTTGTAAATGTGTTTTATTTTTTATAAGTCTGTCTTGTTGTATAATGTTCCTCTTTCCTTTTTTGTAAAGAAATGACCGTTTTACTTCAGTCACTCAGATGTGCTGGCAAGATACTGTGGCCTTGAAAATAAATAAACCTGTACATGCATTTCTTTGCTGTGGCAGTTGTCTTAACCTCCATGAAACTCAACCAATTCACAATGTGATGGTGTAGAATATTATAGAATAATCATAATTTGACTAGTCATTCTAGCTGTAATTGGCAAGTAATTATTGCAGCTATCATAGGAATTAATTATTATGGTTTTGTTATTGGTTCTAATGGCACAAATCTTAAACTGATGTTTTAAACATCTGTTACACTGGCAAATACGGGTAATGATTGCATTGTAGCACAGATTATCCATTATATTGACCAGGTACTCAAGTGGCTCTAACAATGACAATGTCTTTAAAAAATAAATCAGTCGGGAGGAGGCAAGATCAGGTGGGACCATTCTAGCCAATTTTTTATTTCACCTTTATTTAACCAGGTAGGCCAGTTGAAAAAAATTCTCATTTACAACTGCGACCTGGCCAAGATAAAGAAAAGCAGTGTGACACAGAGTTACACATGGAATATACAAATGTACAGTCAATAACACAATAGAAAAGTCTACAGTGTGTGCAAATGAAGTAAGATTAGGGAGGTAAGGCAATAAATAAGCCCTAGTCGTGAAATAATTACAATTTAGCAAATTAACACTGGAGTGATAGATGTGCAAGTATAGATATTGGGGTGCAAAGGAGCAAAAATGTATAAATAATATTGGGATGAGGTAGTTGGATGGGCTATTTACAGATGGGCTATGTACAGGTGCAATGATCTGTAAGCTGCTCTGATAGCTGATGCTTCAAGTTAGTGAGGGAGATATGAGGTTTCAGTGATTTTTGCAATTCGTTCCAGTCATTGGCAGCAGAAAACTGGAAGGAAAGGCTGCCAAACGAGGAATTGGCTTTGGGGGTGACCAGTGAAATATACCTGCTGGGAGCGCATGTTACGGGTGGGTGCTGCTATGGTGACCATTGATCTGAGATCAGGCAGAGCTTTACCTAGCAAAGACTTATAGATGACCTGGAGCCAGTGGGTTTGGCGACGAATATGAAGCGAGGGCCAGCCAACGAGAGCATACAGGTCGCAGTGGTGGGTAGTATATGGGGCTTTGGTGACTAAATGGATGGCACTGTGAGTTGCTGAGTAGAGTGTTGGAGGCTATTTTGTAAATGACATCGCCGAAGTCAAGGATCGGTGGAATAGTCAATTTAGTCCAATTTTGGATTGGAGATGCTTAATGTGAGTGTGGAAGGAGAGTTTGCAGTCTTACCAGACACCTAGATATTTGTAGTTGCCCACATATTCTAAGTCAGAACCATCCAGAGTAGTGATGCTAGGCGGGTGGGCAGCGATCCGTTGAACGCGTTTAGTTTTACTTGCATTTAAGAGCAGTTGGAGGCCACGGAAGGAGAGTTGTATAGCATTGAAGCTCGTCTGGAGGTTAGTTAATTAACACAATGTCCAATGAGAGGTCAGATACGTGTGTGCACAACTTGGGTCTAAAGTGTTTTTCTCAAAGTTGTCACGTGTCCTACTTATATCAGTACACTCGTAGCAACCTAAGCCAGAGATGGGCAACTGATAGGGGTGGGGGCCACAAAAAAACATAATTCATCATGGGGGGCCGCAGTGGGTCTGCGTACCCACACCATGCCCAACTTGTGAACAAAACATTTGAGTTTTAAAGTTAATTTCCTGAAATTCTACACATTTTGCCTTGGGGTGGATAGAGAATGTTGCAATTCTACTTATTTTGCTATGGAAAGGAAAGAAAAATGTGCTGTTTTACAGCAAATTTCATGCAATTCTACACATATTGCCATAAGGTGGAAGAAAATGTTTGCAGTTTTTAATATCATAACTGATGATCAATGGGCCCCAATTCAGTCGGTTTTACTAAAGTTTACATAGCTGGCCGCTAGACTAACTTACCAATCAAACGTTAAAAATAATTGCTGACATGGGCTAACTGAGTGACTGCTGTTGAACAAACAAATGTCGAAATTGCACCATGTGTATTCTAAGTCAACAGTAAATTGAGACCCCCACTGAGTGAAATTGCACCATGTGTATTCTATTATTCTAAGTCAACAGTAAATTGAGACCTGAGTGAAATTGGTCCGCAGGCCTACAAAACGGGGTCCCTTCGGTCTCAACGTAGACTTTGATCTGAAGCCATTATTGTGACTTTGCCATTGTAATAGTTTGTAAGCTTGTGTAGTCAAATTAATTTATGATCGTATGCTATACATTTGTTGTTTGTATGCTGTTCTTTGTATGCCATTTTAATATTTGATAAATAACCAATGATATTAGGCCACTCTTGGCCGTGATTACAGACACCGCAGTGTTTGTGATTATACCCTGATGAAGACAGCTTGGCTGTCGAAACATTGGTAATTAAATTTTTGCATCTGAGCTCCTAGAGTGTGCGGCTCTCTTTTATTTTCAAATTTTCTATTCCGCTAGCCAGCACCTCGCCTAAATAGGTGTGCGTTTCTTTTTCTTCTAGATTCGTCAGGACCTCCAACAGCCGCAGCTAAGTAGTAACATTAACATGATGCCTTCTAATTGCAGTCGCTGTACTCATAATATACAGGAGAACGATCGCCTTACGGCGAGGATAGCTCAACTTCAGACACAATCTTTAGGCAAGGGTAATTTAAGAGTAGGAAAGGATGAAACAGCGTCTGTGCCACCAGTAAGTACAGATAGTAGTATAAATGACCTCGCACAGTCACCGCTGCCGGACAATTTTCTCATGGCTTCTGGAAGGATTCAGCCGACAGAAACTTTCAAACGGTTTTCCTCATTAAGCAGCGAGTCTGAGGCTGAGCCTTCTCTGGACTCTACTCCTCCCGTTACGGGGTCTGAGATGCCGAAGCCTCCCACCATTAGCTCTGACAAATTGAAAACACTAGTCATTGGCGACTTTATTACATGCAGTATTAGACTTAACACGAATCATCCAGCACTCATACAGTCGTGGCCAAAAGTTTTGAGAATGACACAAATATTAATTTTCAAAGTCTGCTGCCTCAGTTTGTATGATGGCAATTTGCATATACTCCCGATGTCACGCCTTGGTCATTGTATTTTGTGTTTTTGTTATATGTTTGGGTAGGCCAGGGTGTGACATGGGTTTATATGTTGTGTTTCGTATTGGGGTTTTATTAGCATTGGGATTGTGTATGATTAGGGGTGTGTCTAGTTAGGCTTGGCTGTCTGAGGCGATTCTCAATTAGAGTCAGGTGATTCTCGTTGTCTCGGATTGGGAACCGTATTTAGGTAGCCTGAGTTCGCGTTGTATTTTGTGGGTGTTTGTTCCTGTCTCTGTGTAGTGTTCACCAGATAGGCTGTAATAGGTTTCACGTTCCGTTTGTTGTTTTTGTATTTATTCAGTTATTTCATGTACCGCGATACTTTCATTAAAGTCATGAGTAACCTACACGCTGCATTTCGGTCTGACTCTCTTCATTCAACAGACGAATGTCATTACAGAAACACCCACCACTCACAGACCGAGCAGTGTGTAAACTGGCAGGAGCTAAAGGAGGACGTTATGGACAGCAGAAGCATGGAGTATACGTCGTGGGAAGAAATCGACAGGTGGGCAGCCGACCCAGAGCGAGTGCAGGAGCCCGCCTGGGATTCACTTCAGCAGTGCGAAGAAGGCTACAGGCTAATGGAGTCTAAGAGGAAAACACGGCGACGCAGAGCGAAAACCGAAAGTAACGGGGGAGAGCGCAGAGAGAGAGTGGCTGAGTCAGGAGTCAGACCTGAGCCTACTCTCCCTGTTAATTGTGAGGAGCAGCAATATGAGGACTTCTGGTCTTGGGAGATGATATTAGACGGTAAAGGACCCTGGGCGCAGCCGGGAGAATATCGGCGTCCCAAGGAAGAAATAGATGCAGCTAAAGCGGAGAGGCGCAGGTATGAGGAGGCAGCACGGCGACGCGGTTGGAAACCGGAAAAACAGCCCAAAAAAATTATTGGGGGGGGGCTAGAAGGGAGAATAGTTATGCCAGGTAGGAGACCTGCGCATACTCCCTGTGCTCACCGTTGGGCTAGAGAGACCGGGCAGGCACCGTGTTATGCTATGGAGCGCACGGTGTTTCCAGTGCGGGTGCAGAGCCAGCTGCGGCACATACCAGCCCTTCCTATTGGCCGGGCTAGAGTGGGCATCGAGCCAGGTAAGCTTGGGCAGGCTCGGTGCTCAAGAGCTCCAGTGCGCCTGCACGGTCCGGTCTATCCAGAGCCACCTCTACACACCAGTCCTCCGGTAGCAGCTCCCCGCACCAGGCTTCCTGTGCGTGTCCTCGCGCCAGTACCACCAGTTCCAGCACCACGCACCAGGCCTCCAGTGCGCCTCGCCTGTTTAGCGCAGCCAGAGCTTTTCTCCTCTCCTGCGCTGCCGGAGTCTCCCGCCTGTTTAGCGCAGCCAGAGCTTTTCTCCTCTCTTGCGCTGCCGGAGTCTCCCGCCTGTTTAGCGCAGCCAGAGCCTTTCTCCTCTCCTGCCCTGACGGAGTCTCCTGTCTGTCCAGCGCGGCCAGTGCTCCCAGTCGGCCCAGCGCGGCCAGTGCTCCCAGTCTGCCCAGCGTGGCCAGTGCTCCCAGTCTGCCCAGCGCCGCCAGTACTCCCAGTCTGCCCAGTGCTCCCAGTCTGCCCAGCGCCGCCAGTGCTCCCAGTCTGCCCAGTGCTCCCAGTCTGCCCAACGCCGCCAGTCTGCCCAGCGCCGCCAGTCGGTCCAGCGTCGCCAGTCTGCCAGGATCCGCCAGAAGTGCCAGTCTGCCAAGATCTTCTAGATCGGCCAGACAACCTGAATCATCCAGTTCCACCAGCCAGCCAGGATTTACCGGAGCCTACTACCTGCCTGAGCTTCCTCTCAGTACTGGGCTTCCTCTCAGTACTGGGCTTCCTCTCAGTACTGGGCTTCCTCTCAGTACCGGGCTGCCTCTCAGTACCGGGCTTCCCCTCAGTACCGAGCTTCCCCTCAGTACCAGGCTGCTTCTGTCCCGAGCTGCCCCTCAGTCCCGGGCTGCCCCTCTGTCCCGGGCTGCCCCTCTGTCCCGGGCTGCCCCTCTGTCCCGGGCTGCCCCTCTGTCCTGAGCTGCCCCTCTGTCCTGAGCTGTGGGGATCAGGGTGAGGACTATTAGGCCATGGTCGGCGGAGAAGGTGGATTATCCCAGGATGCGAAGGGGAGGAACTAGGACATTTATGGAGTGGGGTCCAGGTCCCGAGCCAGAACCGCCACCATGGACAGACTCCCACCCGGACACTCCCTATGCTCTTGAGGTGCGTCCGGGAGTCCGCACCTTAGGGGGGGGTTCTGTCACGCCTTGGTCATTGTATTTTGTGTTTTTGTTATATGTTTGGGTAGGCCAGGGTGTGACATGGGTTTATATGTTGTGTTTCGTATTGGGGTTTTATTAGCATTGGGATTGTGTATGATTAGGGGTGTGTCTAGTTAGGCTTGGCTGCCTGAGGCGATTCTCAATTGGAGTCAGGTGATTCTCGTTGTCTCGGATTGGGAACCGTATTTAGGTAGCCTGAGTTCACGTTGTATTTTGTGGGTGTTTGTTCCTGTCTCTGTGTAGTGTTCACCAGATAGGCTGTAATAGGTTTCACGTTCCGTTTGTTGTTTTTGTATTTATTCAGTTATTTCATGTACCGCGATACTTTCATTAAAGTCATGAGTAACCTACACGCTGCATTTCAGTCTGACTCTCTTCATTCAACAGACGAACGTCGTTACACCCGAATGTTATGAAGAGTGATCAGATGAATTGCAATTAATTGCAAAGTCCCTCTTTGCCATGCAAATTAACTGAATCCCCCAAAATTCCACTGCATTTCAGCCCTGCCACAAAAGGACCGTCTGACATCATGTCAGTGATTCTCTCGTTAACACAGATGTGAGTGTTGATGAGGACACGGCTGGAGATCACTCTGTCATACTGATTGAGTTTGAATAATAGACTGGAAGCTTCAAAAGAAGGGTGGTGCTTGGAATCATTGTTCCTCCTCTGTCAACCATGGTTACCTGCAAGGAAACATGTGCCGTCATCATTGCTTTGCACAAAAAGGGCTTCACAGGCAAGGATATTGCTGCCAGTAAGATTTCACCTAAATCAACCATTTATCGGATCATCAAGAACTTCAAGGAGAGCGGTTCAATTGTTGTGAAGAGGGCTTCAGGGCGCTCAAGAAAGTCCATCAAGCGCCAGGACCACCAGTACAGAGTTTTGTCAGGAATGGCAGCAGGCAGGTGTGAGTGTATCTGCACACACAGTGAGTAGAAGACTGTTGGAGGATGGCCTGGTGTCAAGAAGGGCAGTAAAGAAGCCACTTCTCTCCAGGAAAAACATCAGGGACAGACTGATATTCTGCAAAAGGTACAGGGATTGGACTGCTGAGGATTGGGGTAAAGACATTTTCTCTGATGAATCCTCTTTCCGATTGTTTGGGGCATCCGGTATAAAGCTTGTCCGGAGAAGACAATGTGAGCGCTACCATCAGTCCTGTGTCATGCCAACAGTAAAGCATCCTGAGACCATTCATGTGTGGGGTTGCTTCTCAGCCAAGGGAGTGGGTTCACTCACAATTTTGCAAAAAAACACAGCCATGAATAAATAATGGTACCAACACATCCTCCTAGAGCAAATTCTCCCAACCATCCAGGAACAGTTTGGTGATGAACAATGCATTTTCCAGCATGATGGAGCACCTTGCCATAAGGCAAAAGTGATAACTTGTTTGGCTCTGGGAACAAAACAGATATTTTGGGTCCATGGCCAGGAAACTCCCCAGACCTTAATCCCATTGAGAACTTGTGGTCAATCCTCAAGATGCGGGTGGACAAACAAACAAAAAATAAATTCTGACAAACTCCAAGCATTGATTATGCAAGAATTGGCTGCCATCAGTCAGGATGTGACCCAGACGATAATTGACAGCATGCCAGGACGGATTGTAGAGGTCTTGAAAAAGAAGGGTCAACAAAGCAAATATTGACTCTGCATCAACTTCATGTAATTGTATATAAAATTATTTGAAACTTATGAAATGCTTGTAATTATACTTCAGTATTCCACAGTAACATTTGACAAAAATATCTAAAGACACTGAAGCAGCAAACTTTGTGGAAATTAATATTTGTGTCATTCTCAACTTTTGGCCATGACTGTACACTGTTTACCAGGGGGCAGGGCTACTGACGTTAAATCTAATCTGAAGATCTAAAGCTAAAACTGGCAAGTGTAGGGATATTGTTATGCACGTCGCCACCAACGATGTTAGTATGAAATAGTCGGAGGACACCAAGCGCAACATAGCTTCAGCCTGTAAAACAGATGTCGGCATTGAGTAATTGTCTCTGGCCCCCTCCCAGTTAGGGGGAGTGATGAGCTCTGCAGCAGTCTCACAACTCAATCGCTGGTTGAAAACTGTTTTCTGCACCTCCCAAAAGATAGAATTTGTAGATAATTGGGCCTCTTTCTGGGACTCACCACAAACAGGACCAAGCCTGGCCTGTTGAGGAGTGACGACTCCAAAATCAAATGTATTTATATAGCACTTCGTACAAAAGCTGATATCTCAAAGTGCTGTACAGAAAACCAGCCTAAAACCCCAAACAGCAAGCAATGCAGGTGTTGAAGCACGTTGGCTAGGAACAACTCCCTAGAAAGGCCAGAACCAAGGAAGAAACCTAGAGAGGAACCAGGCTATGAGGGGTGGCCAGTCCTCTTCTGGCTGTGCTGGGTGGAGATTATAACAGAACATGGCCAAGATGTTCAAATGTTCAAAAATTACCAGCATGGTCAAATAATAGGTCTGGGACAGGTAGCACGTCCGGTAAACAGGTCAGGATTCCATAGCCGCAGGCAGAACAGTTGAAACTGGAGCAGCAGCACAGCCAGGTGGACTGGGGACAGCAGGGAGTCATCATGCCAGGCATGGTCCTAGGGCTCTGGGTCTCAGAGTGAGAGAAAGAAAGAGAGAATTAGAGAGAGCATGCTTAAATTCACACAGGACACCGGATAAGACAGGAGAAGTACTCCAGATATAACAAATGGACCCTAGCCCCCCGACACAAACTACTGCAGCATAAATACTGGAGGCTGAGACAGGAGGGGTCAGACACTGTGGCCCCATCTGATGATACCCGTGGACAGGGCCAAACAGGAAGGATATAACCCCACCCACTCTGCCAAAGCACAGCCCCCACACCACTAGAGGGATATCTTCAACCACCAACTTACCATCCTGAGACAAGGCCAAGTATAGCCCACAAAGATCTCCACCACGTCACAACCCAAGGGGGTTGCCAACCCAGACAGAAAGATCACATCAGTGACTCAATCCACTCAAGTGACGCCACCCCTCCTAGGGACGGCATGAAAGAGCACCAGTAAGCCAGTGACTCAGCCCCTGTAATAGGGTTAGAGGCAGAGAATCCCAGTGGAAAGAGGGAAACCGGCCAGGCAGAGACAGCAAGGGCGGTTCGTTGCTCCAGAGCCTTTCCGTTCACCTTCACACTCCTGGGCCACCTTCACACTCAATCATATGACCCACTGAAAGACCGAGTTTGTGTCTCTCACATAGGTAGGCAGACCATTCCATAAAAATGGAGCTCTATAGGAGAAAGCCCTGCCTCCAGCTGTTTGCTTAGAAATTCTAGGGAGCGTAGCGTACGTGTAGGTATGTACGGCAGGACCAAATCAGAGAGATAGGTAGGGACAAGCCCATGTAATGCTTTGTAGGTTAGCAGTAAAACCTTGAAATCAGCCCTTGCCTTGACAGGAAGCTAGTGTTGGGAGGCTAGCACTGGAGTAATATGATCAAATCTTTTGGTTCTAGTCAGGATTCTAGCAGCCGTATTTAGCACTAACTGACGTTTATTTAGTGCTTTATCCGGGTAGCCGGAAAGTAGAGCATTGCAGTAGTCTAACCTAGAAGTGACAAAAGCATGGATTAATTTTTCTGCATCATTTTTGGACAGAAAGTTTCTGATTTTTGCAATGTTACGTAGATGGAAAAAAGCTGTCCTTGAAACAGTCTTGATATGTTCGTCAAAAGAGAGATCAGGGTCCAGAGTAACGCCGAGGTCCTTCACAGTTTTATTTGAGACGACTGTACAACCATTAAGATTGTCAGATTAAACAGAAGATCTCTTTGTTTCTTGGGACCTAGAACAAGCATCTCTGTTTTGTCCGAGTTTAAAAGTAGAAAGTTTGCCAGCCATCCACTTCCCTGTCTGAAACACAGGCTTCTAGCGAGGGCAATTTTGGGGCTTCACCATGTTTCATTGAAATGTACAGCTGTGTGTCATCCACATAGCAGTGAAAGTTAACATGATGTTTTCGAATGACATCCCCAAGAGGTAAAATATATAGTGGAAACAATAGTGGTCCTAAAACGGAACCTTGAGGAACACCGAAATGTACAGTTGATTTGTCAGAGGACAAACCATTCACAGAGACAAACTGATATCTTTCCGACAGATAAGATCTTAACCAGGCCAGAACTTGTCCGTGTCGACCATTTTGGGTTTCCAATCTCTCCAAAACAATGTGTGTATCAATAGTATCAAAAGCAGCACTAAGGTCTAGGAGCACGAGAACAGATGCAGGGCCTTGGTCTGATGCCATTAAAAGGTAATTTACCACCTTCACAAGTGCAGTCTCAGTGCTATGATGGGGTCTAAAACCAGACTGAAGCATTTTGTATACATTGTTTGTCTTCAGGAAGGCAGTGAGTTGCTGTGCCACAGCCTTTTCCCAAAATTTTGAGAGGAATGGAAGATTCGATATATGCCGATAGTTTTTTATATTTTCTGGGTCAAGGTTTGGCTTTTTCATGAGAGGCTTTATTACTGCCATTTTTAGTGCGTATGATACACAGTCGGTGGATAGAGAGCAGTTTATTATGTTCAACATAGGAGGGCCAAGCACAGGAAGCAGCTCTTTCAGTAGTTTAGTTGGACTAGGGTCCAGTATGCAGCTTGAAGGTTTAGAGGCCATGATTATTTTCATCATTGTGTCAAGAGATATAGTACTAAAACACTTGAGTGTCTCTCTTAATCCTAGGTCCTGGCAGAGTTGTGCAGACTCAGGACAACTGAGGTTTGGAGGAATACGCAGATTTAAAGAGGAGTCCGTAATTTGCTTTCTAATGATCATGATCCTTTTTCTCAAAGTTAATGAATTTATTACTGCTGAAGTGAAAGCCATCCTCTCTTGGGGAATGCTGCTTTTTAGTTAGCTTTGTGACAGTATCAAAAATAAATTTAGGATTGTTCTTATTTTCCTTGGAAAAATAGGATGATCGAGCAGCAGTAAGGGCTCTTCGGTACTGCACGGTACTGTCTTTTTAAGCTAGTCGGGAGACTTCCAGTTTGGTTTGGCACCATTTCCGTTCCAATTTTCTGGAAGCTTGCTTCAGAGCTTGTGTATTTTCTGTATACCAGAGAGCTAGTTTCTTATAAGAAATGTTTTTAGTTTTTAGAGGTGCAACTTCATCTAGGGTATTGCGCAAGGTTAAATTGAGTTCCTCAGTTAGGTGGTTAACGGATTTTTGTCCTCTGACGTCCTTGGATAGGCAAAGGGAGTCTGAAAGGGCATCAAGGAATCTTTGTGTTGTGTGAATTTCTAGCAGGACTTTTGATGCTCCTTGGTTGGGGTCTGAGCAGATTATTTGTTGCAATTGCAAACGTAATAAAATGGTGGTCCGATAGTCCAGGATTATGAGGAAAAACATTAAGATCCACAATATGTATTCCATGGGACAAAACTAGGTCCAGAGTATGACGGTGACAGTGAGTAGGTCCAGAGACATGTTGGACAAAACCCACTGAGTTGATGATGGCTCCGAAAGCCTTTTGGAGTGGGTCTGTGGACTTTTCCATGTGAATATTAAAGTCACCAAAAATTTGAATATTATCTGCTATGACTACAAGGACCAATAGGAATTCAGGGAACTCAATGAGGAATGCTGTATATGGCCCAGGAGGCCTGTAAACAGTAACCATAAAAAGTGATTGAGTAGGCTGCATCGATTTCATGACCAGAAGCTCAAAAGATGAAAATGTCTGTTTTTTTTTTGTAAATTGAAATTTGCTATCGTAAATGTTAGCAACACCTCTGCCTTTGCGGGATGCTCGGGGGGGTATGGTCACTAGTGTAACCAGGAGGTGAGGCCTCATTTAACACAGTAAATTCATCAGGCTTAAGCCATGTTTCAGTCAGGCCAATCACATCAAGATTATGATCAGTGATTAGTTCATTGACTATAATTGCCTTTGAAGTAAAGGATCTAACATTAAGTAGCCCTATTTTGAGATGTGAGGTATCACGATCTCTTTCAATAATGACAGGAATGGAGGAGGTCTTTATCCTAGTGAGATTGCTAAGGCATACACCGCCATGTTTAGTTTTGCCCAACCCAGGTCGAGGCACAGACACGATGGGGATACTGAGCTGGGATACTCAGTATCCCCATCTCAATAGGGATACTGAGCTGACTACACTGACTGTGCTAGTGGCAGACTCCACTAAGCTGGCAGGCTGGCTAACAGCCTGCTGCCTGGCCTGCACCCTATTTCATTGTGGAGCTAGAGCCATGTCTATGTTTGTAGATAAGATGAGAACACCCCTCCATCCTAGCTGGAGGGGCAGGGCTCTAACTCCCCTAGCTCCACAATGAGATAGGGTGCAGGCTGTTAGCAGCCTAATCTCAAAATAGGGCTACTTAATGTTAGATCCCTCACTTCCAAGGCAGTTATAGTCAATGAACTAATCACTGATCATAATCTTGATGTGATTGGCCTGACTGAAACATGGCTTAAGCCTGATGAATTTACTGTTTACACTAGTGACCATATCCCCCCGAATCCTGCAAAGTCGGAAGTGTTGCCAACATTTACAATAGCAAATTTCAATTTACAAAAAACAAAACTGACGTTTTCGTCTTCTGAGCTTCTAGTCATGAAATCTATGCAGCTTACTCAAACAATTTTATAGCTACTGTTTACAGGCCTCCTGGGCCATATACAGCATTCCTCACTGGTGCATTACTTCCAGGAAAGCACATGACAACAGACGCTAATCTAGCAAGGTTAGTGTGTGGGATGTCGTTCTCTTTGAAGTGGATAACGACCGTGCTCCATCTCTGACTGAGCGGTGTCTCAGAAGTTTTGTATTCTTCAAGCGATCCCCCCTTTAGGAACTCTTGCAGGCCAGTAACCTCGTCAAACAATGCATCCTCATTGATGGTCACATTGGGGCATTTTTCCCGCAGTGTGCCTGCTTCCTGAGCGGTATGACATCTGCGTGGTCCCATGGTGTTTATACTTGCGTACTATTCTTTGTACAGATGAATGTGGTGCCTTCAGGTGTTTGGAAATTGCTCCCAGGATGAACCAGACTTGTGGAGGTCTACAAAAAATGTTTCTGAGGTCTTGGCTGATTCTTTTTGATTTTCCCATGATGTCAAGCAAAAAGACACTGAGTTTGAAGGTAGGCCTTGAAATACATCCACAGGTACACCTCCAATTGACTCAAATGATGTCAATTAGCCTATCAGGAGCTTCTAAAGCCATGACATCATTTCTGGAATTTTCCAAGCTGTTTAAAGGCACAGCCAACTTAGTGTATGTAAACATCTGACCCACTGGAATTGTGATACAGTGAATTCTAAGTGAAATAATCTGTCTATAAACATTTGTTGGAAAAATGACTTGTGTCATGCACAAAGTAGATGTCCTAACCAACTTGCCAAAACTATAGTTTGTTAACAAGAAATTTGTGGAGTGGTTGAAAAACAAGTTTTAATGACTCCAACCTACGTGTAACCTAACCTGGTCTAGGTCCTGTGTTACCAAAGTAGTTGCCCATGTTGCTAACATGTTACTCACTATGGCGTCAAATTTTGTCCTAGCACATGTAAACTTTGGCTCATAAAGCTTCCGTGTCAGTTGTGCTGTGCAGTCCATAGATATGTAACTATGATTGTGTTGCATAGTGTGGTATGCAAAGACACCCTCCTGCACAGCTAAATCATATTCTTCTTGGGAAGGCTCTACCTTCTTGAAGAATGTGGTGACAGAGGGCAAACCAACACGGATATCAGAGAGGCTTTATGCTTTTTAGTCTGTCGATGTTCTATCACTACCATTCTTCTCCGGCTGCCAATTGAAAGAGAGGAATTACAAAGGGTGCAGTGAACCATTCTATCGTCTTGACCTGAGTGTTTAAATGGAAATTCTCTCATCATGTTGTCATAAAAAGTGCATTTCCGTTTCTTGGAAATTGTTCATTGTACCTCTGTCTGCTCTTCTTCACTCTCCTTGTGTCACTCTTCTTACTCTCTTTTTATTCTCCCCTAATCTCTCTCCTCGTATTTCTTCCTTTCCTTCTCTTTACCTTTCCACCTCACTCTTCTCCACTCTCCTTGTGTCACTCTTCTTACTCTCTTTTTATTCTCCCCTAATCTCTCTCCTTGTCTTTCTTCCTTTCCTTCTCTTTACCTTTCCACCTCACTCTTCTACACTCTCCTGGTGTCATTCTTTTTACTCCCTTGATTTTTCCGTCTACTTCCTCTCCAATCTTAAATAATAAATAGTACACTATTAGACAAAATACTTTGGTTAACAGATTCCCATTGCTTGCCTCATTTTTGTATTTTATCTCAAAAACATTGTTTGGAATAATAAATTGGCAGGCTCTGTAATCATATCTTTACCTTTCCTCCTCTATCTCCTTCATTCTTCCTCCTATCCAGTCTTCCTCCTCTCCACTGCTAATGTTATCCATGGAAATTTCAAAATATATTTTCACACTACACTTATTATAATGCCAAACCATTCAAATTGTAATCTACAAAAATATTCTCATAATTAATTGTGCAATCATTTAATATAATCATATATTCAAAATAGCCCATCCACTGCATGTTTACATGTGAACGTTTTTTAACCTAGCAACCATATCAGTAGCGAGCTAACCTAGCTAACTAACTTAGTCTACATAGCTAACATAGGCTAGTATAACCTATTTAAAACCCTATAGAGCAGATCATTTATCTATATAATAAATTGTGACATAACATCATCAGCTAGTATCTCAAACGATTGTAATTCACCTGGCTTGAAAAGCCGTTTGTGGTGATGTTGTGGATTCACTTGACACTTGTTATCTTCTGGCCGAGTTTTCAATAGCAGTTTTCTCTAAAACTAGCGTGAGCAAGTAGTTAGTAGAAGAAGAAGCGTGAATGAAGCTGCTATAGTGAGCAGCCCCCTCTGTTGGCCAAAACAAGCACAACGCGATTGAGACGTCAACCGGTAGGCTCAGCTGCCCGGTCATTCTTGCCAAGTAAAATATTTCACTTTGCAGTCTGTTTTTAACACACAGTTAAAAACGGGGACATTTCCGTGGACAGCTCCAGCTGGGGACAGGCCACCAAAAATGGGGACTGTCCCCAGAGAACGGGGACATCTGGTCACCCTAGTCCAACATGTCTCTGGACCTACTCACCGCCACAGTCATACTCTGGACCTAGTTTTGTCACATGGAATAAATGTTGTGGATTTGAATGTTTTTCCTCATAATCCTGGAATATCAGACCACAATTTTATTAAGTTTGCATTCGCAACAAATATTCTGCTCAGACCCCAAACAAGGATCATCAAAAGCCGTGCTATAAATTATCGGACAACCCAAAGATTCCTAGATGCCCTTCCAGACTCCCTCCACCTACCCAAGGACATCAGAGGACAAAAATCAGTTAACCACTTAGCTGAGGTACTCAATTTAACCTTGAGCAATACCCTAGATGCAGTCACACCCCTAAAAACAAAAAACATTTGTCATAACAAACTAGCTCCCTGGTATACAGAAAATACCCAAGCTCTGAAGCAAGCTTCCAGAAAATTGGAACGGAAATGGCGCCACACCAAACTGGAAGTCTTCCGACTAGCTTGGAAAGACAGTACCGTGCAGTATCGAAGAGCTCTCACTGCGGCTCGATCATCCTATTTTTCCAACTTATTAATTGAGAAAAATAAGAACAATCCAAAATGTATTTTTGATACTGTCGCAAAGCTGACTAAAAAGCAGCATTCCCCAAGAGAGGATGGCTTTCACTTCAGCAGTGATAAATTCATGAACTTCTTTGATGAAAATATCATGATCATTAGAAAGCAAATTACAGACTCTATAAATCTGCGTGTTCCTCCAAAGCTCAGTTGTCCTGAGTCTGCACAACACTGCCAGGACGTAGGATTAAGGGAGACACTCAAGTCTTTTAATACTATATCTCTTGACACATTGATGAAAATAGTCATGACCTCTAAACCTTCAAGCTGCATACTGGACCCTATTCCAATTAAACTACTGAAAGAGCTGCTTTCTGTGCTTGGCCCTCCTATGTTGAACATAATAAACGGCTCTCTATCCACCGGATGTGTACAAAACACACTAAAAGTAGCAGTAATAAAGCCTCTCTGGAAAAAGCCAAACCTTGATCACCCCAAAAATATTTTTAAAACTATTGGCCTATATCGAATCTCCCATTCCGCTCAAATTTTTTAGAAAAAGCTGTTGCGCAGACACTCACTGCCTTCCTGAAGACAAACAATGTTTACGAAACGCTTCAGTCTGGTTTTAGAACACATCGTAGCACTGAGACTGCACTTGTGAAGGTGGTAAATTACCTTTAATTGGCATCAGACCGAGGCTCTGCATCTGTTCTTGTGCTCCTAGACCTTAGTGCTGCTTTTGATACTATTGATACACACATTGTTTTGGAGAGATTGGAAACCCAAATTGGTCGACACGGACAAGTTCTGGCCTGGTTTAGATCTTATCTGTCGGAAAGATATCAGTTTTGTCTTTGTGGATGGTTTGTCCTCTGACAAATCAACTGTACATTTCGGTGTTCCTCAAGGTTCCGTTTTAGGACCACTATTGTTTCCACTATATACTTTACCTCTTGGTGATGTCATTCGGAAACATAATGTTAACTTTCACATCTATGCGGACAACACACAGCTATACATTTCGATGAAACATGGTGAAGCCCCAAAATTGCCCTCCCTGGAAGCCTGTGTTTCAGACATAAGGAAGTGGATGGCGGTAAATGTTCTACTTTTAAACTCGGACAAAACAGAGATGCTAGTTCTATTTCCCAAGAAACAAAGAGATCTTCTGTTGGCTCTGACAATTAATCTTGATGGTTGTACAGTCGTCTCAAATAAAACTGTGAAGGACCTCGGCGTTACTCTGGACCCTGATCTCTCTTTTGATGAACATATCAAGACTGTTTCAAGGACAGCTTTTTTCCATCAAAGTAACATTGCAAAAATCAGAAACTTTCTGTCCAAAAATGATGCAGAAAAATGAATCCATGCTTTTGTCACGTCTAGGTTAGAATACTGCAATGCTCTACTTTCCGGCTACCCGGATAAAGCACTAAATAAACTTTAATTAGTGCTAAATACGTCTGCTAGAATCTTGACTAGATCCAAAAAATGTGATCATGTTACTCCAGTGCTAGCCTCTCTACACTGGCTTCCTGTTAAGGCAAGGGCTGATTTCAAGGTTTTACTGCTAACCTACAAGCATTACATGGGCTTGCTCCTACCTATCTTTCCAATTTGGTCCTGCCGTACATACCTACACGTATGCTCCGGTCACAAGATGCAAGCCTCCTTACTGTCCCTAGAATTTCTAAGCAAACAGCTGGCAGGGCTTTCTCTTGCAGAGCTCCATTTTTATGGAATGGTCTGCCTATCCATGTGAGAGACGCAGACTCGGTCTCAACCTTTAAGTCTTTACTGAAGACTCATCTCTTCAGTGGATCCTATGATTGAGTGTAGTCTGGCCCAGGAGTGTGAAAGTGAATGGAAAAGCACTGGAGCAACGAACCACCCTTGCTGTCTCTGCCTGGCCAGTCCCCCTCTCACCACTGGGATTCTCTGCTTCAAACCCTATTACAGGGGCTGTCACTGGCTTACTGGTGCTCTTCCATGCCGTCCCTAGGAGGGGTGCGTCACTTGAGTGGGTTGAGTCACTGACGTGATCTTCCTGTCTGGGTTGGCGCACCCCCCTTGGCACATTGCCATGGGGGGAGATCTTCATGGGCTATATATACTCGGCCTTGTCTCAGGATGGTAAGTTGGTGGATGAAGATATCCCTCTAATGGTGTGGGGGCTGTGCTTTGGCAAAGTGGGTGGGGTTATATCCTTCCTGTTTGGCCCTGTCTGGGGTATTTATGCTGCAATAGTTTGTGTCGGGGGGCTGTGTCGGGGTCGGGGACCTGTGTGAATTTAAGTATGCTCTCTAATCCTCTCTCTCTTTTTCTCTATTTCTTTCTCTCTCTTGGAGGACCTGAGCCCAAGGACCATGCCTCAGGACTTTCTGGCCTGAAGACTCCTTGCTGTCCCCAGTCCACCTGGTCGTGCTGTTGCTCCAGTTTCAACTGTTCTGCCTGTGGTTATGGAACCCTGACCTGTTCACCGGACGTGCTACCTTTCCCAGACCTGCTGTTTTCAACTCTCTAGAGACAGCAGGAGCAGTAGAGATTATCTGAATGATCGGCTATGAAAAGCCAAATAACATTTACTCCTGAGGTGCTGACTTTCTGCACCCTTGACAACTACTGTGATTATTATTATTTGACCATGCTGGTCATCTATGAACATTTGAACATCTTGGCCATGTTCTGTTATAATCTCCACCCGGCACAGCCAGAAGAAGACTGGCCACCCCTTATAGCCTGGTTCCTCTCTAGGTTTCTTCCTAGGTTCTGGCCTTTCTAGGGAGTTTTTCCTAGCCACCGTGCTTCTACACCTGCATTGCTTGCTGTTTGGGGTTTTAGGCTGGGTTTCTGTACAGCATTTTGTGACATCAGCTGATGTAAGAAGGGATTTATAAATACATTTAATTGATTTGTTTTCTCACCCGTCTACACAGTATGTCCCATAATGACATATACCCCATAATTAGAAAACATGCACATTTACTGAAAATAAAATACTGATATTTCAAATTTACATAAGTATTCACACCCCTGAGTCAATACATGTTAGAATCACCTTTTCAGTGATTACAGCTGTGTCTTTCTGGGTAAGTCTCTAAGAGCTTTGTTTGGGGCAAATCCAACGCAACACATTACTGAGTAACACTCTTCATATTTTCAAGCTTGGTGGTCGCTGCATCTTGTTATGTGTATGCTTGGGTCGAAGGAAATGGAATAGAGTTAAGCACAGGTAAACTGCTAGAGGAAAACTTGGTTCAGTCTGCTTTCCAACAGACACATGGAGACAAATTGACCTTTCAGCAAGACAATTACCCTAAACACAAGGCCAAATATACATGTTCCTGAGTGGCGTAGTTACAGTTTTGACTTAAATTGTCTTGAAACCTTGTGGCAAGACTTGAAAATGGCTGTCTAGCAATGAACAACAACCAACTTGACAGAGCTTGAAAATGTTTTAAAAGAATAATGGGCAAATACTGTACAATCCAGGCGTGCAAAGCTCTTAGAAACGTACCCAGAAAGACTCACAGCTGTAATCGCTGCCAAAAGTGATTCTAACACGTATTGACTCAGGGGGTGAGTGTTTCCATTGCATGAGGTAGAGTCAGTGGATCCTCCATCTGATCATGTGATCTATTGTTCAGAAAATCAAGAACAGAACAGCGCACACTAACAGCTTGCTAACTAATCAATCAAGCCTCCTCTCATACTGTATCGATAATAGATGCAATTCAATGTCCAAATGTTCCAGTGATGTATTAAAGTGTTTATTTACCTGTCCAGACCCCAAAAGTTGTTTAAAGCATCACAATTTGTCCATCAGGACTAATCTTCCTGGATTCATAAACAAACATGCAATACCTACCTATAAAACCCTCTCAGAACTCCACCTGTGCATAATGATTACAGGCTAGGGGCCAGAGACTCTGGGTTCGCGCCCAGGCTCTGTCGTAACCAGCCGCGACTGGGAGGTCCGTGGGGCGATGCACAATTGGCATAGCATTGTCCGGGTTAGGGAGTGTTTGGCCGGTAGGGATATCCTTGTCTCATCGCGCACCAGCGACTCCTATGGCGGGCCGGGCGCAGTGCGCGCTAACCAAGGTTGCCAGGTGCACAGTGTTTCCTCCGACACATCCGGGTTGGATGCGCGCTGTGTTAAGAAGCAGTGCGGCTTGGTTGGGTTGTGTATCGGAGGACGCATGACTTTCAACCTTCGTCTCTCCCGAGCCTGTACGGGAGTTGTAGCGATGAGACAAGATAGTAGCTACTAACAATTGGATACCACGAAATTGGGGAGAAAAGGGGGTTAAAAAAAATGTCTACTCTCTCTCATGCTGCTTTGACTTAATCCTCAAAAGCTGATTAGTGTGTTTGCTTGAATATCTCCCTGTGTTGTACAGTAGATGTGTTAATGTTATCGCTCCATGATGTTGTGTTGTTCTTCTGCGGTGCGTTAGCCTAATTCATTTTGTTACCAAAGCCCCATATACTACCCACCACTGTCACGTTCTGACCACAGAGGCATGTGTCGTTAGTTGTCTCTGATTGAGAATCATACTTAGGTAGCCTGGGTTTCACTTTTGGTTTGTGGGTGTTTGTTTCCGTGTGAGTGTTTGGGCCACACGGTACTGTTTCGGGTTTTGTAAATTCACGTCATCGTTTATTGTGTGGATTTAGTGTTCAGTGCTTTTTAAAATTAAAATCATCATGACAACTTACCACGCTGCGCTTTCCTCCGATCCTTCTCGCTTCTCTTCCTCAGAAGACCTGTATGCTCTTGTTGGCTGGCCCTCGCTTCATATCCGTCCCTGAACACACCGGCTCCAGGTCATCTGTAAGCCTTTGCTAGGTAAAGCCCCGCCTTATCTCAGCTCACTGGTCACCGTAGCAGCACCCACCTGTAGCAAGCGCTCCAGAAGGTATACCTTACTGGTCATCCCCAAAGCCAACTGTCACACCCTGACCATAGAGAGCCCTTGGTTCTCTATGGTGTAGTAGGTCAGGGCGTGACTAGGGGGTGTTCTAGCTCAATATTTCTACGTTGGTGTTTTGTATGGTTCCCAATTAGAGGCAGCTGGTAATTATGGCCTTTAATAGGGGATCATATTTATTTAGCCATTTTTCCCACCTGTGTTTGTGGGATATTTTTTGTGTTTGTGCATGTGCACCACTACTTTCACGTTTCATTGTTGGTTTATTGTTTTGTTTTGAAGTTTCACTGAAATAAAGATGTGGAACTCTACACACGCTGCGCTTTGGTCCGTCTTTAATCACGAGCGTGAAAGAATATCCCACCAAGCAAGGACCAAGCAGCGTGTGAAGGAGGTAAAGGAGTTTTGGACCTGGGAAGAAATTATGGGAGATTGTGAGACCCTTCCTTGGATGGGGATGGGAATTAGGATGGGGATGGAATGGAATTGGGATGGGGATGGGAATTAGGATGGGGATGGGGATGGGGATGGGATGGGATGGGATGGGAGGGGAGGGGAGGGGAGGGGATGGGAATGGAATGGGGATGGGAATGGAATGGGGATGGGAATGGAATGGGGATGGGAATTAGGATGGGGATGGGAATGGAATGGGGATAGGAATTAGGATGGGGATGGAATGGAATTGGGATGGAATGGGAATTAGGATGGGGATGGAATGGGATGGGATGGGGATGGAATGGAATGGGGATGGAATGGGATGGGGATGGAATGGAATGGGGATGGGAATTAAATTGGGATGGGAATGGAATTAGGATGGGATGGGGATGGAATGGGATGGGGATGGGGTGGAATGGGATGGGGGTGGAATGGGATGGGGGTGGGGATGGGATGGGATGGGAGGGGATGGGAATGGAATGGGGATGGGGATGGGAATGGAAGGGGGATGGGAATTAGGATGGGGATGGGGATGGAATGGAATTGGGATGGAATGGGAATTAGGATGGGGATGGGGATGGAATGGAATGGGGATGGAATGGGATGGAATGGAATGGGGATGGGAATTAAATTGGGATGGGAATGGAATTAGGATGGGATGGGGATGGAATGGGATGGGGATGGGGTGGAATGGGATGGGGGTGGAATGGGATGGGGGTGGGGATGGGATGGGAATGGGATGGGGATGGGGCTGGAATGGGAATGGGGATGGAATGGAATGGGGATGGGAATGAAATTGGGATGGAATGGGATGGAATTGAATGGAATGGGGATGTGAATGGAATTGGGATGGGGATGGAATGGGACGGGGATGGAATGGAATTGGGATGGGGATGGAATTGGGATGGGGATGGAATGGGATGGAATGGGATGGGGCTGGGGATGGAATGGGATAGGGATGGGGATGGGGTGGAATGGGATGGGATGGGGATGGAATGGGGATGGGGATGGGGTGGAATGGGATGGGATGGGGAAGGGGATGGGGATGGGGATGGGGTGGAATGGGATGGGATGGGATGGGGGTGGAATGGGATGGGGATGGAATGGGATGGAATGGAATGGAATGGGATGGAATGGAATGGAATGGGATGGGGCTGGGGATGGAATGGGATAGGGATGGGGATGGGGTGGAATGGGATGGGATGGGGATGGGGATGGGGATGGGGATGGGGTGGAATGGGATGGGATGGGGAAGGGGATGGGGATGGGGTGGAATGGAATGGGATGGGGGTGGAATGGGATGGGGATGGGATGGGGATGGGGATGGAATGGAATTGGGATGGGAATGGAATTGGGATGGGATGGGGATGGGAATGGAATTGGGATGGGAATGGAATTGGGATGGGATGGGATGGGGATGGGGATGGGGATGGGGTGGAATGGGATTGGATGGGGGTGGGGATTGTAAGTCGCTCTGGATAAGAGCGTCTGCTAAATGACTTAAATGTAATGTAAATGTAAATGGATGGGGGTGGGATGGGGGTGGGGATGGATTGGAATAGGGATGGAATGGGGATGGAATGGGATGGGGATGGAATGGAATGGGGATGGGAATGAAATTGGGATGGGGATGGGGAAGGGTTGGAATTGAATGGAATGGGGATGTGAATGGAATTGGGAAGGGGATGGAATGGGATGGGGATGGAATGGAATTGGGATGGGGATGGAATGGAATTGGGTTGGGGATGGGGATGGGAATTAGGATGGGGATGGAATGGAATTGGGATGGGGATGGGAATTAGGATGGGGATGGAAGGGGGATGGAATGGGGATGGGGATGGAATGGAATGGGGATGGGAATGAAATTGGGATGGAATGGGATGGAATGGAATGGAATGGGGATGTGAATGGAATTGGAATGGAATTGGGATGGGGATGGGGATGGAATGGAATTGGGATTGGGATGGAATGGAATGGAATGGAATGGGATGGGGCTGGGGATGGAATGGGAGGGGGATGGGGTGGAATGGAATTGGATGAGATGGGGATGGGGCTGGGGTGGGGATGGAATGGGATGGGGATGGGGTGGAATGGAAGGGGATGGGGATGGGGATGGGGTGGAATGGGATGGGATGGGGATGGGATGTGGATGGAATGGAATTGGGATGGGAATGGAATTGGGATGGGGATGGGATGGGGATGGGGATGGAATGGGGTGGGATGGGGATGGGAATGGAATTGGGATGGGAATGGAATTGGGATGGGGGTGGGGATGTGAATGGAATTGGGATGGCATGGGGATGGGGATGGAATGGAATGGGGATGGGAATGGGAATGAAATTGGGATGGAATGGGATGGAATGGAATGGAATGGGATGGGGCTGGGGCTGGGGATGGAATGGGATAGGGATGGGGATGGGGTGGAATGGGATGGGATGGGGATGGAATGGGGATGGGGATGGGGTGGAATGGGATGGGATGGGGAAGGGGATGGGGATGGGGTGGAATGGGATGGGATGGGGGTGGAATGGGATGGGGATGGGATGGGGATGGAATGGAATTGGGATGGGAATGGAATTGGGATGGGATGGGGATGGGAATGGAATTGGGATGGGAATGGAATTGGGATGGGATGGGATGGGATGGGGATGTGGATGGGGATGGGGTGGAATGGGATTGGATGGGGGTGGGGATTGTGATGGGGATGGGGGTGGGATGGGGGTGGGGATGGATTGGAATAGGGATGGAATGGGGATGGAATGGGATGGGGATGGAATGGAATGGGGATGGGAATGAAATTGGGATGGGGATGGGGAAGGGTTGGAATTGAATGGAATGGGGATGTGAATGGAATTGGGAAGGGGATGGAATGGGATGGGGATGGAATGGAATTGGGATGGGGATGGAATGGAATTGGGTTGGGGATGGGGATGGGAATTAGGATGGGGATGGAATGGAATTGGGATGGGGATGGGAATTAGGATGGGGATGGAAGGGGGATGGAATGGGGATGGGGATGGAATGGAATGGGGATGGGAATGAAATTGGGATGGAATGGGATGGAATGGAATGGAATGGGGATGTGAATGGAATTGGAATGGAATTGGGATGGGGATGGGGATGGAATGGAATTGGGATTGGGATGGAATGGAATGGAATGGGATGGGGCTGGGGATGGAATGGGAGGGGGATGGGGTGGAATGGAATTGGATGAGATGGGAATGGGGCTGGGGTGGGGATGGAATGGGATGGGGATGGGGTGGAATGGAAGGGGATGGGGATGGGGATGGGGTGGAATGGGATGGGATGGGGATGGGATGTGGATGGAATGGAATTGGGATGGGAATGGAATTGGGATGGGGATGGGATGGGGATGGGGATGGAATGGGGTGGGATGGGGATGGGAATGGAATTGGGATGGGAATGGAATTGGGATGGGGGTGGGGATGTGAATGGAATTGGGATGGAATGGGGATGGAATGGGATGGGGATGGAATGGAATGGGGATGGGAATGGGAATGAAATTGGGATGCGGATGGGGATGGGAATTAGGATGGGGATGGAATGGAATTGGGATGGGGATGGGGATGGAATGGGGATGGGATGGGAATGGGATGGGGATGGAATGGAATGGGGATGGGAATGAAATTGGGATGGGATGGGATGGGATGGAATGGAATGGAATGGGGATGTGAATGGAATTGGGATGGGGATGGAATTGGGATGGGGGTGGGGATGTGAATGGAATTGGGATGGAATGGGGATGGAATGGGATGGGGATGGAATGGAATGGGGATGGGAATGAAATTGGGATGGGGATGGGGATGGGGATGGGAATTAGGATGGGGATGGAATGGAATTGGGATGGGGATGGGGATGGGATGGGAATGGGATGGGGATGGAATGGAATGGGGATGGGAATGAAATTGGGATGGGATGGGATGGGATGGAATGGAATGGGGATGTGAATGGAATTGGGATGGGGATGGGAATTGGGATGGAATGGAATTGGGATGGGGATGGGGATGGGAATTAGGATGGGGATGGAATGGGGATGAGATGGGGATGGGATGGGGATGGGGATGGGGTGGAATGGGATGGGATGGGGTTGGAATGGGATGGGGATGGGATGGAATGGAATTGGGATGGGAATGGAATTGGGATGGGATGGGGATGGGATGGGGTGGGATGGGGATGGGAATGGAATTGGGATGGGAATGGAATTGGGATGGGGGTGGGGATGTGAATGGAATTGGGATGGAATGGGGATGGAAAGGGATGGGGATGGAATGGAATGGGGATGGGAATGAAATTGGGATGGGGATGGGGATGGGAATTAGGATGGGAATGGAATGGAATTGGGATGGGAATTAGGATGGGGATGGAATGGGGATGGGATGGGAATGGGATGGGGATGGAATGGGATGGGGATGGAATGGAATGGGGATGGGAATGAAATTGGGATGGGATGGGATGGAATGGAGATGTGAATGGAATTGGGATGGAATGGGATGGGGATGGAATGGGATGGGGATGGGATGGGAATGGAATGGAATGGAATTGGGATGGGAATGGAATTGGGATGGGATGGGGATGGGGATGGGGATGGGATGGGGTGGGATGGGGATGGGAATGGAATTGGGATGGGAATGGAATTGGGATGGGGATGGGAATGGAATTGGGATGGGAATGGAATTGGGATGGGATGGGGATGGAATGGGATGGGGATGGGGTGGAATGGAATTGGATGGGGGTGGGGATTGTGATGGGGATGGGGATGGGATGGAGGTGGAATGGGATGGGGATGGGAATGGAATGGGGATGGGGATGGGGATGGGAATTAGGATGGGGTTGGGATTTTTAAAAATATTTTTATTTATTTCACCTTTATTTAACCAGGTAGGCTAGTTGAGAACAAGTTCTCATTTGCAACTGCGGCCAAGATAAAGCATAGCAGTGTGAGCAGACAACACAGAGTTACACATGTAGTAAACAATTAACAAGTCAATAACACAGTAGAAAAAAAGGGGGAGTCTATTTACAATGTGTGCAAAAGGCATGAGGAGGTAGGTGAATAATTACAATTTTGCAGATTAACACTGGAGTGATAAATGATCAGATGGTCATGTACAGGTAGAGATATTGGTGTGCAAAAGAGCAGAAAAGTAAATAAATAAAAACAGTATGGGGATGAGGTAGGTGGAAATGGGTGGGCACAGCGGAGAAGGTACGGTGGGATTCGAGATGGCCAGTGACCTGTTTGTTGACTTGGCTTTCGAAGACCTTAGATAGGCAGGGCAGGATGGATATAGGTCTGTAACAGTTTAGGTCCAGGGTGTCTCCCCCTTTGAAGAGGGGGATGACTGCGGCAGCTTTCCAATCCTTGGGGATCTCAGACGATATGAAAGAGAGGTTGAACAGGCTGGTAATAGGGGTTGCGACAATGGCGGCGGATAGTTTCAGAAATAGAGGGTCCAGATTGTCAAGCCCAGCTGATTTATACGGGTCCAGGTTTTGCAGCTCTTTCAGAACATCTGCTATCTGGATTTGGGAAAAGGAGAACCTGGAGAGGCTTGGGCGAGTAGCTGCGGGGGGGGGGGGGGGGCGGAGCTGTTGGCCGAGGTTAGAGTAGCCAGGCGGATGGCATGGCCAGCCGTTGAGAAATGCTTATTGAAGTTTTCGATAATCATGGATTTATCAGTGATGACCGTGTTACCTAGCCTCAGTGCAGTGGGCAGCTGGGAGGAGGTGCTATTGTTCTCCATGGACTTCACAGTGTCCCAGAACTTTTTGGAGTTGGAGCTACAGGATGCAAACTTCTGCCCGAAGAAGCTGGCCTTAGCTTTCCTGACTGACTGCGTGTATTGGTTCCTGACTTCCCTGAACAGTTGCATATCACGGGGACTATTCGATGCTATTGCAGTCCGCCACAGGATGTTTTTGTGCTGGTCGAGGGCAATCAGGTCTGGAGTGAACCAAGGGCTGTATCTGTTCTTAGTTCTGCATTTTTTGAACGGAGCATGCTTATCTAAAATTGTGAGGAAGTTACTTTTAAAGAACCAGGATCCTCAACTGACGGGATGAGGTCAATGTCCTTCCAGGATACCCGGGCCAGGTCGATTAGAAAGGCCTGCTCACAGAAGCATTTTAGGGAGCGTTTGACAGTGATGAGGGGTGGTCGTTTTACTGCGGCTCCGTGGCGGATACAGGCAATGAGGCAGTGATCGCTGAGATCCTAGTTGAAGACAGCGGAGAGGTATTTGGAGGGCCAGTTGGTCAGGATGACGTTTATGAGGGTGCCCTTGTTTACAGAGTTAGGGTTGTACCTGGTGGGTTCCTTGATGATTTGTGTGAGATTAAGGGCATCTTGCTTAGATTGTAGGACGGCCGGGGTGTTAAAGATAGGGCTGACTACTGCCCCCTTTGGAGGAATTGCGTGCCCATAGTAAACAGAAGAAAAATCTGTCAAAAATTGCTAATATATGCATACAATAATTATTATTGAATAGAATACATTCTAAAGCTTCTAAAACCATTTAAATTATGTCTGTATGTAAAGCAGAACTCTCAGGGCAGCTATTCTCCCAAACTCTCTCTTGTCATCAGAAAAGTTGGCCCAACTTTGACGTCATCGCCCCCACCCTTCCCAAGCAGCTACAGACCCAGGAACAGTTTCTATGTCTTCAGCACGATATCTGCTTTCAATGGGGCTTCTCATTGTGAGAATCGCGCGCTCACAAGACTTTTGGCGGGCTGAAACCTTCCGGTCACGCGAAAAAAACAGGTACTCTCATGCGCGCCTCGGCTCGTGCTCTCTTTCTTCCAGGATTGACTACATTTACATTACATTTACATTTAAGTCATTTAGCAGACGCTCTTATCCAGAGCGACTTACAAATTGGTGCATTCACCTTATGACATCCAGTGGGACAGTCACTTAACAATAGTGCATCTAAAACTTAGGGGGGGGGTGGGGTGAGAGGGATTACTTAACCTATCCTAGGTATTCCTTAAAGAGGTGGGGTTTCAGGTGTCTCCGGAAGGTGGTGATTGACTCCGCTGTCCTGGCGTCGTGAGGGAGTTTGTTCCACCATTGGGGGCCAGGGCAGCGAACAGTTTTGACTGGGCTGAGCGGGAGCTGTACTTCCTCAGTGGTAGGGAGGCGAGCAGGCCAGAGGTGGATGAACGCAGTGCCCTTGTTTGGGTGTAGGGCCTGATCAGAGCCTGGAGGTACTGAGGTGCCGTTCCCCTCACAGCTCCGTAGGCAAGCACCATGGTCTTGTAGCGGATGCGAGCTTCAACTGGAAGCCAGTGGAGAGAACGGAGGAGCGGGGTGACGTGAGAGAACTTGGGAAGGTTGAACACCAGACGGGCTGCGGCGTTCTGGATGAGTTGAAGGGGTTTAATGGCACAGGCAGGGAGCCCAGCCAACAGCGAGTTGCAGTAATCCAGACGGGAGATGACAAGTGCCTGGATTAGGACCTGCGCCGCTTCCTGTGTGAGGCAGGGTCGTACTCTGCGGATGTTGTAGAGCATGAACCTACAGGAACGGGCCACCGCCTTGATGTTAGTTGAGAACGACAGGGTGTTGTCCAGGATCACGCCAAGGTTCTTGGCGCTCTGGGAGGAGGACACAATGGAGTTGTCAACCGTGATGGCGAGATCATGGAACGGGCAGTCCTTCCCCGGGAGGAAGAGCAGCTCCGTCTTGCCGAGTTCAGCTTGAGGTGGTGATCCGTCATCCACACTGATATGTCTGCCAGACATGCAGAGATGCGATTCGCCACCTGGTCATCAGAAGGGGAAAGGAGAAGATTAATTGTGTGTCGTCTGCATAGCAATGATAAGAGAGACCATGTGAGGTTATGACAGAGCCAAGTGACTTGGTGTATAGCGAGAATAGGAGAGGGCCAAGAACAGAGCCCTGGGGGACACCAGTGGTGAGAGCGCGTGGTGAGGAGACAGATTCTCGCCACGCCACCTGGTAGGAGCGACCTGTCAGGTAGGACGCAATCCAAGCGTGGGCCGCGCCGGAGATGCCCAACTCGGAGAGGGTGGAGAGGAGGATCTGATGGTTCACAGTATCGAAGGCAGCCGATAGATCTAGAAGGATGAGAGCAGAGGAGAGAGAGTTAGCTTTAGCAGTGCGGAGCGCCTCCGTGATACAGAGGAGAGCAGTCTCAGTTGAATGACTAGTCTTGAAACCTGACTGATTTGGATCAAGAAGGTCATTCAGAGAGAGATAGCGGGAGAGCTGGCCAAGGACGGCACGTTCAAGAGTTTTGGAGAGAAAAGAAAGAAGGGATACTGGTCTGTAATTGTTGACATCGGAGGGATCGAGTGTAGGTTTTTCAGAAGGGGTGCAACTCTCGCTCTCTTGAAGACGGAAGGGACGTAGCCAACGGTCAGGGATGAGTTGATGAGCGAGGTGAGGTAAGGGAGAAGGTCTCCGGAAATGGTCTGGAGAAGAGAGGAGGGGATAGGGTCAAGCGGGCAGGTTGTTGGGCGGCCGGCCGTCACAAGACGCGAGATTTCATCTGGAGAGAGAGGGAGAAAGAGGTCAGAGCACAGGGTAGGGCAGTGTGAGCAGAACCAGCGGTGTCGTTTGACTTAGCAAACGAGGATCGGATGTCGTCGACCTTCTTTTCAAAATGGTTGACGAAGTCATCTGCAGAGAGGGAGGAGGGGGGGAGGGGGCGGAGGATTCAGGAGGGAGGAGAAGGTGGCAAAGAGCTTCCTAGGGTTAGAGGCAGATGCTTGGAATTTAGCGTGGTAGAAAGTGGCTTTAGCAGCAGAGACAGAGGAGGAAAATGTAGAGAGGAGGGAGTGAAAGGATGCCAGGTCCGCAGGGAGGCGAAGTTTTCCTCCATTTCCGCTCGGCTGCCCGGAGCCCTGTTCTGTGAGCTCGCAATGAGTCATCGAGCCACGGAGCGGGAGGGGAGGACCGAGCCGGCCTGGAGGATAGGGGACATAGAGAGTCAAGGGATGCAGAGAGGGAGGAGAGGAGGGTTGAGGAGGCAGAATCAGGAGATAGGTGGGAGAAGGTTTGAGCGGAGGGAAGAGATGATAGGATGGAAGAGGAGAGAGTAGCGGGGGAGAGAGAGCGAAGGTTGGGACGGCGCGATACCATCCGAGTAGGGGCAGTGTGGGAGGTGTTGGATGAGAGCGAGAGGGAAAAGGATACAAGGCAGTGGTCGGAGACTTGGAGGGGAGTTGCAATGAGGTTAGTGGAAGAACAGCATCTAGTAAAGATGAGGTCGAGCGTATTGCCTGCCTTGTGAGTAGGGGGGGAAGGTGAGAGGGTGAGGTCAAAAGAGGAGAGGAGTGGAAAAAAGGAGGCAGAGAGGAAAGAGTCAAAGGTAGACGTGGGGAGGTTAAAGTCGCCCAGAACTGTGAGAGGTGAGCCGTCCTCAGGAAAGGAGCTTATCAAGGCATCAAGCTCATTGATGAACTCTCCGAGGGAACCTGGAGGGCGATAAATGATAAGGATGTTAAGCTTGAAAGGGCTAGTAACTGTGACAGCATGGAATTCAAAGGAGGCGATAGACAGATGGGTAAGGGGAGAAAGAGAATATGACCACGTGGGAGAGATGAGGATCCCGGTGCCACCACCCCGCTGACCAGACGCTCTCGGGGTGTGCGAGAACACGTGGGCGGACGAAGAGAGAGCAGTAGGAGTAGCAGTGTTGTCTGTGGTGATCCATGTTTCCGTCAGTGCCAAGAAGTCGAGGGACTGGAGGGAGGCATAGGCTGAGATGAACTCTGCCTTGTTGACCGCAGATTGGCAGTTCCAGAGGCTACCGGAGACCTGGAACTCCACGTGGGTCGTGCGCGCTGGGACCACCAGAGTAGGGTGGCCGCGGCCACGCGGTGAGGAGCGTTTGTATGGTCTATGCAGAGAGGAGAGAACAGGGATAAACAGACACATAGTTGACAGGCTACAGAAGAGGCTACGCTAATGCAAAGGAGATTGGAATGACAAGTGGACTACACGTCTCGAATGTTCAGAAAGTTAAGCTACGTAGCAAGAATCTTATTGACTAAAATGATTAAAATGATACAGTACTGCTGAAGTAGGCCAGCTGGCAGTGGGTGCGTTGTTGACACTACACTAATCAAGTCGTTCCGTTGAGTGTAATAGTTTCTGCAGTGTTGCTATTCGGGGGCTAGCAGGCTAGCTAGCAGTGTTGTTTACGTTTCGTTGCGTTAAAAGAACGACAATAGATGGCTAGCGAACCTAGAAAATCGCTCTAGACTACACAATTATCTTTGATACAAAGACGGCTATGTAGCTAGCTAAGTAGCTAGCTACGATCAAACAAATCAAACCGTTGTACTGTAATGAAATGAAGTGAAAATGTGATACAACCTGTGAATGCGACCGGGTAGTTGAGTTCTATACAGAAGACGTTGGCTAGCTGTTGGCTAGCTAGCAGAGTCACCTACGTTAAGGACGACAAATAGCTGGCTAGCTAACCTCGGTAAATTAAGATAATCACTCTAAGACTACACACTCTAAACCTAAACAACACAATTATCTTGGATACGATGATACGAAGACAGCAAAGACAGCTATGTAGCTAGCTAACACTAAACTAATCAAGTCGTTCAGTTGAGTGTAATAGTTTTCCCAGTGCAGCTAATCAGTGGACGTTAGCTAGCTGGCTAGTGAAGACTACGTTAGGACGGCGAAATACGATAATTACGCAATTATCTTTGATACAAAGACGGCTATGTAGCTAGCTGAGAAGAAATTGCTAGGATAAGATAAATCAAACCGTTGTGATATAATGAAATATAATGAAAAAGTTATACTACCCGTTGGAGCGACGTGCAGATGCGACCACTCGCTCCAACCGGAACCGGAAGACTAAACGATGTGTGTGTTTCTGTTCGTGCTAAGGATTGTTGTCCACGTTTATAACATACTAAAGCTTGATTCTGAACTTAGTTTGACCAGTTTAGTCGACATATAATATGTAATTTTGATGTTTTGGTGCGCATCCACTTGAATTTTGGCTGCATTTCAACCGAAATATGTCGCGTTTGATAACCTAAAGACACAGACTTCAAAACTAAACGCTGTTTTTGGTAAGTATAATCCCTTCCAGGTCTTCTGATGGAAGAACATCAAAGGTAAGGGAATATTTATGTGGTAAATTTGGGTTTCTGTGGACTCCAAGATAGAGGAGACATAATGCTAATTTCTGAGCGCCGTCTCATATTATAGCCTAGTGAACGAATTCTGTAACGTTAAAAATAAATGTAACACAGCGATTGCATTTAGAAGAAGTGTATCTTTCTATATATATGTAGAACATGTATATTTAGTCAAAGTTTATGATTTGTATTGCTTGTTATCTGAAGTTATCTGCCGGAGCTATCGTATTTCTCAGGACATTTGAGTAGCATTATTTGAACAATGCGTCATTGTAAACAGAGATTTATGGATATATATAGCATATTATTGTAACATAAATGTACTGTGTAACATGTTCTATTATGTTACACAGCATGTTCTATTACTGTCATCTGATGAAGATTTTCAAAAGGTTAGTGCATTATTTTTCTTTTAATCCTGCGTTTGTTGATTGCATATTTTGTTCAATTTGGCTATTCAAATTAGCTGTGTCTTTGGTGGTGGTTTGACATAAATATGTGCTATGTTTTCGCTGTAAAACATTTTAGAAATCTGACTTGCTGGGTAGATGAACAAGGTGTTTATCTTTCATTTGAGCTATTGGACTTGTTAATGTGTGGAGGTTAAATATTTCTAAGAATATTTTTGCGTTCCATGCGCCACCTTCCAGCTGAACGTGGGAGGGGGTCGTTCCCAAATGGGAACCCAACCCGTCAACAGGTTTTAAGCATATCCCAGTTTAGGTCACCTAACAGAACAAACTCTGAAGCTAGATGGGGGGCGATAAATTCACAAATGGTGTCCAGGGCACAGCTGGGAGCTGAGGGGGGTCGGTAGCAGGCGGCAACAGTGAGAGACTTATTTCTGGAGAGAGTAATTTTCAAAATTAGTAGTTCGAACTGTTTGGGTATAGACCTGGAAAGTATGACATTACTTTGCAGGCTATCTCTGCAGTAGACTGCAACTCCTCCCATTTACATTTACATTTACATTTAAGTCATTTAGCAGACGCTCTTATCCAGAGCGACTTACAAATTGGTGCATTCACCTTATGACATCCAGTAGAACAGTCACTTTACAATAGTGCATCTAAATCTTAAAGGGGGGGGGGTGAGAAGGATTACTTATCCTATCCTAGGTATTCCTTAAAGAGGTGGGGTTTCAGGTGTCTCCGGAAGGTGGTGATTGACTCCGCTGTCCTGGCGTCGTGAGGGAGTTTGTTCCACCATTGGGGGGCCAGAGCCCCCTTTGGCAGTTCTATCTTGACAGAAGATGTTATAGTTGGGTATGGAAATCTCTGAATTTTTGGTGGCCTTCCTGAGCCAGGATTCAGACACGGCAAGGACATCAGGGTTAGCAGAGTGTGCTAAAGCAGTGAGTAAAACAAACTTAGGGAAGAGGCTTCTGATGTTGACATGCATGAAACCAAGGCTTTTTCGATCACAGAAGTCAACAAATGAGGGTGCCTGGGGACATGCAGGGCCTGGGTTTACCTCCACATCACCCGTGGAACAGAGAAGGAGTAGTATGAGGGTGCGGCTAAAGGCTATCAAAACTGGTCGCCTAGAGCGTTGGGGACAGAGAATACGAGGAGCAGGTTTCTGGACATGGTAGAATATATTCAGGGCGTAATGCGCAGACAGGGGTATGGTGGGGTGCGGGTACAGCGGAGGTAAGCCCAGGCACTGGGTGATGATGAGAGAGGTTGTATCTCTGGACATGCTGGTTGTAATGGGTGAGATCACCGCATGTGTGGGAGGTGGGACAAAGGAGGTAACAGGGGTATGAAGAGTGGAACTAGGGGCTCCATTGTGAACTAAAACAATGATAACTAACCTGAACAACATTATACAAGGCATATTGACATTGGAGAGAGACATACAGCGAGGCATACAGTAATCACAGGTGTTGAATTGGGGAAGCTAGCTAAAACAGTAGGTGAGACAACAACAGCTAATCAGCTAGCACAACAAACAGCAGGTAAAATGGCGTTGACTAGGCAACGGGCCGACAGATAGAAGCTTGTAGCTAGTTAGCTGGTTAGCGTCTGGAGGTTCTTGAGTGTGTTCCAATTTGTAAGTCGCTCTGGATAAGAGCGTCTGCTAAATGACTTAAATGTAAATGTAAATGTAAAAAATTAAAAATAATAACGATTCCGTATCACATTGGGTGAGGCAGGTTTCCGGAAGGTATAAACAAATTAAAAATCAAAAAGAGATAGAGAGTAATTATGGGTCTAGTGAGTGTTTGGGACGCGGCGATTCAGACGGTTAGCAGGCCTGTGCTAACAAGCTAACAGTTCGTAGGCCCGGGCTAGACAAGGTAGCAGTTAACGGACTGGAGCTAGACAAGCTAGCAGTTAGCAGGCCGAATTAGCAAGCAGGGAGATAGCGAGGGCTAGAGAGTTAGCCTTTGGGGGACGTCGCGATGGGGTGAGTCTGTTTATTCCTCTTCATGCGGTGACATCGATAGACCGGTCGTGGGCCCGGGTATTGTAGCCTAGGAGTATGCTACAGGTGCTCTGGCCGGGCTAGCTTCAAGCTAAGTTTGTGGAAACGCTAGCTAGCTAGCTGTGAAGATCCAGCTGAAAAAATGTTCCGTTTGCGGTGGGAATCCGGGGATGAAAAATAAATAGGTCCGTTATGCTCTGGTTAGATGACATGGGATGGATTTTTTTATTTTTCCTTTATTTTACTAGGCAAGTCAGTTAAGAACAAATTATTATTTTCAACACGGCCTAGGAACAGTGTGTTAACTGCCTGTTCAGGGGCAGAACGACAGATTTGTACCTTGTCAGCTCAGGGATTTGAACTTGCAACCTTCCGGTTACTAGTCCAACGCTCTAACCACTAGGCTACCCTGCCGCCCCATGGGATGGGGATGGGATGGGGATGGGGATGGGGTGGAATGGGATGGGGGTGGAATGGGATGGGATGGGGATGGAATGGAATTGGGATGGGAATGGGAATGGGAATGGAATTGGGATGGGATGGGGATGGGATGGGGATGGAATGGGATGGGGATGGGGATGGGGATGGGGATGGGGATGGGGATGGGGGGATGGGAATGGGAATGGAATTGGGATGGGATGAGATGGGGATGGAATGGGATGGGGATGGGGTGGAATGGGATTGGATGGGGGTGGGGATTGTGATGGGGATGGGGGAATGGGGATGGAATTGGAATGGGATGGGGTGGAATGGGATGGGGTGGAATGGGATGGGGGTGGAATGGGATGGGGATGGGGATGGGAATTAGGATGGGGATGGGATGTGGATGAAATGGGATGGGGATGGGAATTAGGATGGGGATGGGGGTGGAATGGAATGGGGATGGAATGGGATGGGGATGGGATGGGGATGGGGATGGGGATGGGGATGGGGATGGGGATGGGGATGGGGATGGGGATGGGGATGGGGATGGGGATTGGGATTGGGATGGGATGGGGATGGGGATGGGATGGGATGGGATGGGATGGGGATGGAATGGAATGGGGATGGAATTGGAATGGGATGGGGAAGGGGGTGGGGATGGAATTGGGATGGGGATGGAATTGGGATGGAATGGGGATGGGAATGGAATGGGGAGGGGGATGGAATGGGGATTGGAATGGAATTGGGATGGGATGGGGATGCAATGGAGATGGGGATGGAATTGGGATGGGATGGAATGGGGATGGGGATGGGGATGGAATGGAATGGGGATGGAATGGAAAGGGGATGGAATGGGATGGGGATGGGATGGGGATGGAATGGGAATGGAATTGGGATGGGGATGGAATGGGATGGGGATGGGGGAGGGGATGGGGATGGGATGGGAGTGGAATGGGGATGGGGGATGGAATGGGATGGGAGTGGAATGGGATGGGGATGGAATGGGATGGGAGTGGAATGGGATGGGGATGGGGATGGAATGGGGATGGGGGTGGGATGGAATGGGGATGGGGTTTCCAATGTATCTAACTGGATGTTAGAGGTGTATAACACAGGAGAACCTTTGTTCTGACCTCTCGACATCAGAGAGGAAGACCTCACTCTGTAGAACAGAAACAGTCGTAAGGTTTGAAAGTAGGATAAAGGAGATGAAGATCTTTGTTATGATCAAAGTTCTGTGATTGGTCTCATGGCTATGGTGACATTACCTCTCCTTCCTCAGCCAATGACAACAAGGTGAGGATGATCAGCTGTGGAGCAGACAAGAGCATCTATTTCCGTACGGCTCACAGGGTAAGACACTCACCACTCAGTCAGGGTACACAGGGTAAGATACATGTTATAGTGCCATGTTACAATTCCAGAATTCCAAAAAAATGCAAAGTTATGTAACTAACTGGGACCATAGGGCAGTGGTTCTCAAACCTCTCCTCGGGACCCCTTGGGGACCCCTTTCTCAATTTGGTTGTAGCCCTGAACTCACCTGATTCACCTAGTCAAGGGCTTGATGATGAGTTGACAATTTGAATCAGGTGTGCTAGCTATGGAATAGGCTAGGGGTCTCCGAGTAGAGGTTTGAGAACCCTGCCTTAGTGGAATGTTATGCCTGATTCCCTTGAGCCCAGGTCAGCTGAGTTGATCTCAGTTGCATAAGAGACAACCGTCATCATCCACTCTTCCACGGGAGGCTGCCGAGGGGAGGACGGCTTATAAAAATGGCTGGAATGGAGTACATGGAATTACATCAAATACATGGAAACCATGTGCTTGATGTATTTGATACCATTCCATTTCCGCTCCAGTCATTACCACGAGCCTGTTCTCCCCAATTAAGGTGCCACCAATCTCCTGTGCCCTTTTCATATGTTCCTCCTATTACAAACGTGCCTATTAGGATAATGGATAGAGGAATGGAACTACTGTTAAGTTCTGGAACATGAGAGAGTCCATCACGGGGGCAGGGTTCCACTTCCAGACCAAACAATGTCTTGTTAGCTTCCTGCTGCTTTTCTGATGTGAATATACATTACTTTAATTGAGTGGCCATTGAGGAAACAAACACTGCAATCTCTCCCCTCGCAATAGGCTCTTCTCTGGCAATGCTCTTTGCTCTCTGTTCCATCTATTAACAGGCTCTTTGCTCTCTGTTTCATCTATTAACAGGCTCTTTGCTCTCTGTTCCATCTATTAACAGGCTCTTTGCTCTCTGTTTCATCTATTAACAGGCTCTTTGCTCTCTGTTCCATCTATTAACAGGCTCTTTGCTCTCTGTTTCATCTATTAACAGGCTCTTTGCTCTCTGTTCCATCTATTAACAGGCTCTTTGCTCTCTGTTTCATCTATTAACAGGCTCTTTGCTCTCTGTTTCATCTATTAACAGGCTCTTTGCTCTCTGTTTCATCTATTAACAGGCTCTTAGCTCTCTGTTTCATCTATTAACAGGCTCTTTGCTCTCTGTTTCATCTATTAACAGGCTCTTTGCTCTCTGTTTCATCTATTAACAGGCTTTTGCTCTCTGTTCCATCTATTAACAGACTCTTTGATCTCTGTTTCATCTATTAACAGACTCTTTGCTCTCTGTTCCATCTATTAACAGGCTCTTTGTTTTTACCATGGTTGCGTGTCAGTATTTAACTTAGAGAAATTGCTGAATGGTCCTGTACACACGGCCACTGTCTTGTTTTTCACGAGTATTAAAAACATCCCTTAGTGTCTAGAATTTAATGTAGCTCTGCTTGTATATGACCTGCAGACATAGAGAGTAACTTAAGATGATGTTGACATTACAGTTCAAGAGTCAAACAAGGGTAAGCTAGATAAACAAACAAATGATATCATTAGTTGTGTTGCTCTCTTCCCCCTCAGACAGACAGAGGTGCAGAGCTCACTAAGTGGTGAGGAAGACCCCTCTGTATGACATGGGTGTAGAGCCCAGCTGTAAGTACGCTGCTGTGGGCTGCCAGGACCGATGCATCAGGATCTTCAACATCAGCAGTGGGAAACAGAAGAAAATCTACAAGGGTTCACAGACTGAGGATGGCAGCCTGCTCAAGGTTTAATATCATTCAACTCTATCTAAAACTCTATCAATGATAGAAAGAAAATATCATCTCACTGTTGCTGCTCGTCAAATAAGTTATTTATGAAGCTTGTGATAGTCACAACGTGTGATGAGAACTGGTATGGAAAATCTATATCGATATCTATATCGATATCACTTGCGTTTTTTCGATCCAATATCAATATCATATCAGTTTGATTGATTTGATCCGATATCAATATCATATAAGTTTGATTGAATAACATTGCAACTGTGTGAACTTTACTTCCACAGCTTTGTGAACTTCATACAACTGCTTGTTGGTTGCCCATTGTACCAAGTTTGAATGTTCTGGGGGCTTACCCAACAAGTTAGAATACAATGGGAACCTGTGAGAACAGTCATGTATTTAGGAACATGTATGGATGCTCTTTTACATAATAATGTTGGTTAACAGCAAGGATGAACCAATATCACAACATTCCCTGCTCATATCGATATCAAATTGAATTATTGGTATGGGTATCCACCACTTTTCAACCTTTTTGTTGTGCCCCATGTAGGTGCAGACTGATCCGTCTGCACAGTATGTTGCCACTAGCTGCTCTGATAAGAACATCAGCGTATCTTAATCAGGGAGAGAGAAGCAGGGAGAACATCCATCCTGCATGGGGCCTCTGTGAGTATTCAGGGAGAGAGAAGCAGGGAGCACCTCCAGCCTGCATGGGGCCTCTGTGAGTAATCAGGGAGAGAGAAGCAGGGAGCACCTCCAGCCTGCATGGGGCCTCTGTGAGTATTCAGGGAGAGAGAAGCAGGGAGCACCTCCAGCCTGCATGGGGCCTCTGTGAGTAATCAGGGAGAGAGAAGCAGGGAGCATCTCCAGCCTGCACGGGGCCTCTGTGAGTAATCAGGGAGAGAGAAGCAGGAGCACCTCCAGGCTGCATGGGGCCTCTGTGAGTAATCAGGGAGAGAGAAGCAGGGAGCACCTCCAGTCTGCACGGGGCCTCTGTGAGTAATCAGGGAGAGAGAAGCAGGGAGCACCTCCAGCCTGCATGGGGCCTCTGTGAGTAAAGAGGGAGAGAGAACCAGGGAGCACCTCCAGCCTGCATGGGGCCTCTGTGAGTAAAGAGGGAGAGAGAACCAGGGAGCACCTCCAGCCTGCATGGGGCCTCTGTGAGTAAAGAGGGAGAGAGAACCAGGGAGCACCTCCAGCCTGCATGGGGCCTCTGTGAGTAAAGAGGGAGAGAGAACCAGGGAGCACCTCCAGCCTGCATGGGGCCTCTGTGAGTAATCAGGGAGAGACAAGCAGGGAGCACCTCCAGCCTGCACGGGGCCTCTGTGAGTAAAGAGGGAGAGAGAAGCAGGGAGCACCTCCAGCCTGCATGGGGCCTCTGTGAGTAAAGAGGGAGAGAGAAGGGGAGGTACCTTAATAGAGGTCATATCTATAGCCAATAGATTACTAATAGATTATAGACAGGTAGATGGCCTTACATGCCTCTGTTCTGTGATAAGCAGGACTTTAAGGAGCTGGTTAAGAGACGTCGTCCTCAACCCCACTCTGCTGCCTGGCTGATCCCTAACCCCAACACCCCTAACCCTGACCCTGACCTGGACTCCCAGGGACTGATGGAGGTGTGCTGTACCACGAGGGGAGCGAAGACGCTGCCAGTGGGACGTAGCAGGTAATCCTCAATCACACATAAGGACACATATATTATGCAGATAAACACCACTTCTACCTTCACAATTCCTCCTTTTATTTTCCTCTTTATCTGTCCTCTTGCTGTCTCTGTGTCTCTCTCTATTTTTTGCCCTGCTGTACCAATGTGGTGCCTAAATATTCCTTCTGCCTTTTCACTGTTCTCTCTTCTCTCAATTTAATTCAATTTAAGGCTCTTTATTGGCATGGGAAACATATGTTAACATTGCCTAAGCAAGTGAAATAGATAATAAACAAAAGAGAAATAAAAAATGAAAATGAACAGTAAATATCACACTCACAGAAGTTCCAAAAGAATAAAGACATTTCAAATCTTATATTATATATATATATATATATATATATATATATATATATATATACAGTGTTGTAATGATGTGCAAATAGTTAAAGTACAAAAGGGAAAATAAATCAACAAATATGGGTTGCATTTACAATGTTGTTTATTCTTCAATGGTTGCCATTTTCTTGTGGCAACAGGTTACAAATGTTGCTGCTGTGATGGCACACTGTTGTATTTCACCCAGTAGATATGGGAGTTTATCAAAATCGGGTTTGTTTTCGAATTCTTTGTGGATCTGTGTAATCTGAGGGAAATGTGTCTCTAATATGGTCATACATTTGGAAGGAGGTTAGGAAGTGCAGCTCAGTTTCCACCTCATTTTGTGGGCAGTGTGCACATAGCCTGTCTTCTCTTGAGAGCCAGGTCTGCCTACGGCGGCCTTTCTCAATAGCAAGGCAATGCTCACTGAGTCTGTACATAGCATTCTAGTTTACTCATTTTGCTCGCTCTGTCTGTCTGTCTGTCTGTCTGTCTGTCTGTCTGTCTGTCTGTCTGTCTGTCTGTCTGTCTGTCTGTCTGTCTGTCTGTCTGTCTGTCTGTCTGTCTGTCTGTCTGTCTGTCTGTCTGTCTGTCTGTCTGTCTGTCTGTCTGTCTGTCTGTCTGTCGGTCGGTCGGTCGGTCGGTCGGTCGGACGGTCGGTCGGTCGGTCGGTCGAAGGAGTCACCCCCCCGGCCTGGGTAGGGGGAAACGTTACCCGAAGAGCGAGGACAGTGCCTGTTCTGTAGGCTACAAGACTCCTGACCCGGATTATGGAGGTAAGAACATACCCCAGTGGAGGTTGGTGCCGTTTAAGATGAGGGAGGATGATAATATTTTTTATGAACATGACCTTATTTCTATCACAGCATATTGGATGACTGTCATTCATACTCAGTGTAACATCGATAGGTTTAGATCACAACATGATACTCAAATTTTTCCTATGCCCATCATGAGGTTGCTACAACCTAGCCTGTGAATGAAAGTTTATAATGTAGGTGTGCAAGTCGATACAATTTTGTGTAATTAAAGTGACAGATAGTGACACATTCAATATCACTGTCACGTGTGCTCCCTCTCCGGCCTCTAGGTCACCAGGCTGCTCGTTGTGGCGCACACCTGTCACCATCGTTACGCACATCAGCGCATTGACACTCACCTGGACTCCATCACCTCCTTGATTACCTGCCTTATATATGTCACTCCCTTTGGTTCCTTCCCCAGGCGTCATTGTTTTGTTTTGGTGTTGGAGGTGATGTCGGGTCCGGTATCAGAACCGGAGCTACCTGGGAGGCCTCAGCCGATTTGTCGGATTCCCATCAACGGGTTACCCTGCCTTAGCTGGCTCGACAGGGCTCCCATGCCTCAGCTGGTTCGATAGGCTCCCATGCCTCAGCTGGTTCGCTAGGCTCCCATGCCTCAGGTGGTTCGCTAGGCTCCCATGCCTCAGCTGGTTCGATAGGCTCCCATGCCTCAGCTGGTTCGCTAGGCTCCCATGCCTCAGCTGGTTCGCTAGGCTCCCATGCCTCAGGTGGTTCGCTAGGCTCCCATGCCTCAGCTGGTTCGATAGGCTCCCATGCCTCAGCTGGTTCGCTAGGCTCCCATGCCTCAGCTGGTTCGCTAGGCTCCCATGCCTCAGGTGGTTCGCTAGGCTCCCATGCCTCAGCTGGTTCGATAGACTCCCATGCCTCAGCTGGTTCGATAGGCTCCCATGCCTCAGCTGGTTCGCTAGGCTCCCATGCCTCAGCTGGTTCGCTAGGCTCCCATGCCTCAGATGGTTCGATAGGCTCCCATGCCTCAGATGGTTCGATAGGCTCCCATGCCTCAGATGGTTCGATAGGCTCCCATGCCTCAGATGGTTCGATAGGCTCCCATGCCTCAGATGGTTCGATAGGCTCCCATGCCTCAGCTGGTTCGATAGGCTCCCATGCCTCAGATGGTTCGATTGGCTCCCATGCCTCAGATGGTTCGATAGGCTCCCATGCCTCAGATGGTTCGATAGGCTCCCATGCCTCAGCTGGTTCGATAGGCTCCCATGCCTCAGATGGTTCGATAGGCTCCCATGCCTCGACCAAGGCAACCGGGGAGGTCTCAGCCGGCTCATCTGGCTTTCACGTCGGGAGGGGGTACTGTCACGTGTGCTCCCTCTCTGGCCTCTAGGTCACCAGGCTGCTCTTGTTTTGTATTTTGTTTAATTTATTATTTAATACACTCACTCCCTGAACTTGCTAATTAAAGTGACAGATAGTGACACATTCAATATCACTGTCACGTGTGCTCCCTCTCAGCGCACATCGTTACAGCCGCCTTGCACACTCCTGCCTGCATCTAGCTGATCTAGGGTGTAATCATTAGTTGATCTAGGCTGTAAATGTGAGTTTCTATTGGACAAATTCAGGTATGTTTATCCCCATTTCATTCCGTTTGCTTCCATTTAAGAAACATTTTTCAACAGAATCAGTGGAATGAATTCACCCCTGAACACACGCAAACACAGTTCACTTGCATAGCAGCCACATGTGTATATATAGTTCCTTCTCGCAACTATCTATGTGCTCTCTTCCTCTCACCTTTTCCCTTTGCTTGTAGACTTCAGTACACAACACATCAGCTGTCTGTGACCAGGTAAAAAAAAACTTTCCAAACCTTCATATCATGACCGCTAACCACTACACAATATATTATTGTATATTTTACCCCTTAAAATGTTGTATGGGAACGTTCAAACGATTTGACGCCTCCCCAGCGGAGCACAGCAGAGCTCTCAGTAGCAGTATGTTAGCACCATTCCTGGCCAGAAGCTCAAACAACATGTAATGGTACAGACAAGGGATCCTTTAAAGGGAGACTGCGAGATTCTGGAATTTTCTTACTTACCCAGAGTCAGATGAACTTGTGGATAATAGTTTTATGTCTCTGCGTGCAGTATGATGGAACTTAGAGATAGATTTGTGAGCAAATGCTATCTAGCATTAGTGCAGTGACTGGAAGTCTACTGGTAAGGTAAAATACGCTGTGTCACATTAAGACTTTATCACACATACTTCTTGGAGAGCATTTATACTTTCACATGTATGCAACACCAACAATGCTTTTATTCATTATCTCGAGTTGCATTCACACTGCCTAGTACAGAGCTGTACACGGTAACCAGGTGATGTTCTACTCTCTACAGGAGAATCCCTCTGTTTGCCTTTGGTGTCCAAGGTGAGGCCCCTGAACGAGGGGGCACAAGGGAAGGGCCACGAAGACAGGGAGAGGTCCATGTCCCCAGGTAGAAGGCAGAAGGGGAGAAAGTAAGTGTCTATAGAGAGGATAAAAGACTCTTTACATAGGTTATTTGTTTGGTTGTAAAAATGTATAATATATTGGTAAATAAAGCATTATACAAAGGAAACGTGATTGATTGCTTGATTGACTGAATTTTTGGGATATTTAAAAGTAGTAAGCTGTTCCAGCTGGATGCATAAAAAATGATCTAATTTTTCAGCAAGGTGACAGGAGGGAAAGACCGACACCACACATGCACTCAATGCAATTAAAACAACAACAATAACAATTTACAACAATGGATTGTTTAAGCTACCCTCCATGAGTCAGGCTGGAGGTGTGTACTCCAGAGAGAGGCCCTGTGTTGCGCTCCCACCCCCAGAAGAAGAGGCCTCTTGGGGCTCACCTGTGAAGGATGTCAAGCCTCCTGGACAGAGCTCCAGCCTTTCTGAACCGAGAAAAGTCGGACTACAGAAGTCCCAGTCTGCACAGAACCTGGCCACAGAGGGTGTTGCTCAGTACCTCTGATGTTCAGTACAGCACATACAGTACATTCTACTACTGTAGGTAATAATAACCTAGCCTCAGAGGAGGAGTACAACAGCTTCACAAGACACATGATCTTGGAGGTGATATTTGTGAACACCTGTCTAACACTGACATTCTTCTTAATTGACAGTAAACAGTGAAATCATTGTACTTCTATCTAGCTTCTATCTATCTTCTACTTTGTCAATGACCCCCCCACCCGTAGCTCCCCGCTCCCCCAACCCCTCCAGTGATAGAGGAGAAAGTTTACATTAACTTACACTTTTCTTAACTGATCCTACTGTTTCCTTACTCTACTTGTGTTTCAGAATGGATGCTGAATGTCTATTTCTCCTGATTTTACTGATTTGATTAGGATCTCCATTAGCGGACGCAAATGGCAATATTATATTACAGACAAAAGACTGCAATTTACATACATGTAGAAAGATGAACATGTAGTGTGTGTGCATCTATCAGTTAGATGTGTGCGTGGGTGTCAGGTACAGACAGTACAGACAACCAGTAGGTCACATGGGGGAGAGGCGTGGTGCCGTGAGGTGTTGCTTTATTTGTTGTTTGAACCCATATATGCTGTTCACTTGCGCTATATAAGATGGGAGTTCTGTGTTCTCATGGCTCTGAATAATACTACTGTATGTTTCCTTGAATTCGTCCTGGACCTGGGGACTGTGAAAAGACCCGTGGTGGCATGTCTGGTGGGGTAAGTGTGTTCTGGACCTGGGGACTGTGAAAAGACCCGTGGTGGCATGTCTGGTGGGGTAAGTGTGTTCTGGACCTGGGGACTGTGAAAAGACCCGTGGTGGCATGTCTGGTGGGGTAAGTGTGTTCTGGACCTGGGGACTGTGAAAAGACCCCTGGTGGCATGTCTGGTGGGGTAAGTGTGTTCTGGACCTGGGGACTGTGAAAAGACCCGTGGTGGCATGTCTGGTGGGGTAAGTGTGTTCTGGACCTGGGGACTGTGAAAAGACCTGTGGTGGCATGTCTGGTGGGGTAAGTGTGTTCTGGACCTGGGGACTGTGAAAAGACCCCTGGTGGCATGTCTGGTGGGGTAAGTGTGTTCTGGACCTGGGGACTGTGAAAAGACCCGTGGTGGCATGTCTGGTGGGGTAAGTGTGTTCTGGACCTGGGGACTGTGAAAAGACCCCTGGTGGCATGTCTGGTGGGGTAAGTGTGCATGTCAGTGCTGTGTGTAAGTTGACTATGCAAACAATTAGTAATTTACAAAACAATGTTTCTTAAAAAACAAGAAGTGACGCGGTCAGTCTCCTCAACTCTTAGCCAAGAGAGACATGGCATGCATAGTATTAATATTAGCCCTCTGATTGTAATGGGATGTTAGTTGTGTGCATTGAATCCTGACGGTCAAGTCAGTCTTGATATTACTGATATTGAGGTCTGATACAATAAAATGTGTAAAACTTCATTCAATTTAATGGTTTTATTTCATACAGTTTTTGTTATTTACTACCCTTGTAGGGCACTGAATGCCCTCATATGGAGACCTTCAGTGAATCAGTGTAATGCACTGTATCTACTGATACTTTGAGTCAGGAAGACATCATAAGCATAAAGTAGGTTTATTTACATAGACGTTCAACAGAAAATAGATATAAAATATTATACACATTTAAATGAAATGGCATTGCTTAATTCTTAGTCCTTCATACTTTGTAAATTACACACATTTGTTTTTTTGTGGAGTTAGTGGGTATTAATGCAGTATTATGTTTGCAGCTCGTCACCATTATCACCATCATCACCATCTTAATCATCATCACCATCATCACCATCATAATCATCATCATAAAAAAGTTGCAAAGACTATAACTGCAGATTGATACCATGTTATGCATGTAGCCTATGCTGAGTGTTGTATAATATAGGGATGTCATATGTATGGTTGTCATGGTATTGTGTCTACGTTGACAGAGGTGAGGATGACATCATGGAGGATGTTGATGCGATCGATCTGGTTGAGTTCTCTGATGCGGTGTTTAAACTCGAACAGCTGAGTTCCGTTCACAGCCACCTTAAACTCGCCAGACGTAACCAAAATCTTCATCTGAAACGCAGGACGGACAAACACTGGTGGCCAGATTGTCTTTACAAAATAACCTGGTTAGGTAAAAGTCTGAAAGCTACATCTGACTACCTCTCGGACACTGAACTGTACATGGACTCAGCAAAAGCTTTCATCAGAAAAATACAAATGCTTGACGTAGAGGACATCCGACAGTGCTGATCCTTAACCCACTTTAACTACTTTATCCCTGTATTCACTATTACTAGTAGAGATAATGAAAAAAAACAACTGGCCGTTGGTAACATTAATAATAGAGTTGTTAGTCAGTACAGTATAGGTTGTTAGTCAGTACAGTGTAGGTTGTTAGTCAGTACAGTATTGGTTGTTAGTCAGTACAGTATAGGTTGTTAGTCAGTACAGTATAGGTTGTTAGTCAGTACAGTATAGGTTGTTAGTCAGTACAGTGTAGGTTGTTAGTCAGTACAGTATTGGTTGTTAGTCAGTACAGTATAGGTTGTTAGTCAGTACAGTATAGGTTGTTAGTCAGTACAGTGTAGGTTGTTAGTCAGTACAGTATTGGTTGTTAGTCAGTACAGTATTGGTTGTTAGTCAGTACAGTATTGGTTGTTAGTCAGTACAGTGTAGGTTGTTAGTCAGTACAGTATAGGTTGTTAGTCAGTACAGTATAGGTTGTTAGTCAGTACAGTATAGGTTGTTAGTCAGTACAGTATAGGTTAGAGTTGCACTGCTATAAAGAATTTTCCCACTGACCTCGAAGGACTGACCGGCCATGAAGGGGAAGCCTCCCTGTGTGTGCCTCTCCTCCTTCCCCCAGTGCTCTCCCATCTTGTGGTTCCTCACCACTGCCTGCTTGCCCCCCTCATTGAACCGAGAGTTGAGGTGGAAGGCGACGTCATTACCTCGCAGAAAGTTCACTGTGAACCTAAACAAGTTAGGATCAAAACAGTTTAATTGATCATATTGATAAAAACACAGGTCAAGATATTATATAGTGAAAAACTACAGTCATCAATCAGGTTAATAGGCCCACTCTTCCAGGATCGTGATGTATTGAAAGCAGCTGGCATTCAATATAGTAAAATGACTTATTTCATCAGTTGTATTCAAATAGCATACTGGTAATGTGTACTGTACATCCAATGCTTCCACTGGGTATCTCAGGGATCATATTCATCCCAGTAGACAACAAAGACCCTAGTAGACTATGGTAGTTGATGAACTCACTGCTTAGCGTTTGGTTTGACCTGGCCCATGATGGTGAGCATCATCTTGTCGTAGATGCCTCTTTGTAGGTTCAGGTTGTAGGGCACATTCTATACACCAACACAACACACAGACATTTAGGATATGGCGCTATCTTCACACCAACACAATGATTATGCCAATTCCTTTCCTCCATCTACTGACGCTCCTTCCCTCCCTGTCTCTCACCTGTCCAGTTGGTGTCGGATTCCACTGTGTAGCAGGTGGGAAGCCACCTGGGTCCTGATCAGGCCAACTAGATTGTACACCTGGGTCCTGACCAGGGCCAAATGGCCATCCAGACCCTGGGTTAACGCCTGGGTTAAAGCCTGGGACTGGCCACCCTGGGGGACTGGGCTGGCTGGGGCCCTGGGCCTGGGCTTGAATTGAGCCTGGAGGTTGATAAGGCTGGGGTGTAGGCTGGGGCTGTAATTGGGGAGGCTGGGGCTGGGGTCCAGGCCAGCACGGCTGGCAGGGATGGGTTGGTGCTGGATGGGTATGTTGTGGTTGAGTACCAGGCCAGTTTTGGGCTGGAGCTGGGGATGGTTTGGATGGTTGAGGACCAGGCCAGTTCCAGTTTTGGGCTGGAGCTGGGGATGGTTGTGATGGCTGTGGCCCAGGCCAGTTTTGGGCCGGACCTGGGGCTTGTTGGGATGGCTGTTGCCCAGGCCAGCAGGAGGTGTTCGGGTTCCCAGGAAAGCAAGGCATGGGCTGAGGTTGAGCTGGGGCTGGTTGGGATGATTGAGGACCAGGCCAGCAGGGGATGCTGGGCTGCTCAGGCCAGCAGGATGGGGGTTGGGTGGGCTGTTGGCTGGGCTGTGTCGGCCAGACTGGACCCCCTGGTTGCTGTTGACTGGGCCAGATACTGTTGTTTCCCTGGGGGGTAGAACCAGAGGACGGACAGCCACACAGAGCATCAGAGAGCTGGGGGGACAAAATAAGTACACACACATACAGTCAAAGATACACACATTCGTACATGCACACAGGCACCGACACATTTGCACACACTCCCATACTCACAGACACAGACAAATAACACAGAATGAGACACATACAGAGACAATTTCCACACAATACTTCAAGAATACTAAGCAAGTTCCTATCATTGAGTTCTCCGCTGCTAGTTGTCAGTGTAGAGGTTGAAGGAGGGTAGGTACTTACTTCCATAGTATCTGTAAGTAAAGAGAGAACAGCATCACTACGTTTTTTCATCTTCATCAGAAACGGAAGCATCAGAAGCCCTAACAAAACACAAATCACTATAGCAACTCACCACTGTTGGATCACAGGTTAAGAAGATTTTCACTTTAGGAACTTATTTGCTCCAGTTTCATCGCTGATTACACCAGCTGATACTGAGATGACCACTAGATGGCCCCAGTGAATTACCTCACTCCCGTGATTATTATAGACCAAGTCCCACACTACTCAGTACTCATACACAGAGTATGACGGTAGAAGGCCATGTCATATGGAACATAATTCATAATAAAGCCCTTCGTAAGGAATGTGTATGGAATTGTGAATCTGTTGTCTGTAATCATTCTGCCACAGTCACACAAGTGACTGTCTTCTCTTAGCACAGCAGATTGTACAGATAGCTACTCACTAATAACATCATTACCTGATTACCTGCCCTCAGTCTGTATAGCCTATATGTTGTGCATGGTGTTTATAGACAATACATGATGACTCTGCAATAGGCCTCCAAACCATACATGTTCTAAGTACACACTATTAAAAGAAACAATTCAGTGTAACACATCTGCCCTCCATATTTCTGTCTTTGTCATTCAGAATGGAATGCTCAAGCCATAATGTCTAAAAATTCTTAGGCCTAGATTAAGTCTGGACTCATTTTCAATTGCAGAATCCGCGAACACAGAAACATTGCCTTCAAAAGTGGGTTGATGTTTAGATGGGATACAGCTTTTGTCCAATTTAACGTCAAATCAAATGTTATTGTTCACATACACATATTAGCTGATATTATTGCGGGTGTAGCGAAGTGCTTGTAAAAAACAAAATACTGCAAAGTTGCTTAGGAGCTAGAAGCAGAGCTGCCATATCTGTTGGCGCCATCTTAAACAACCATTGTCAACGTTTTTTTGTGTGCATTTTTAGCTAACCCTAAACCTAACCATTTTCCTGACCTTCATTTCATTCTAGTAACCTGCTACGTTAATTCTTCCCACCTGCTGCGTAAGTTCTCCTAAAACCTGCTAAGGAAAGTCAGTTCTAACAAAAGCTATATCTCTTCTAGACAGAACCTTCAAAAGGTGCATAGCCCAAAAGGGGTTTGACTAGATGGGATGCAGCTAATGGCAGAAGGGACTTTCAAATCAAATCAAATGTCATTTGTCACATGCTTTGTGAACAGGTGTGGACTAACAGTGAGATGCTTACTTACTTCTCATCTATGCAGAGAGAAAGACAATATAGACGTAATAGAAAAGTAAAACAGGTGATAACAAAAGCAGGCACAATGAGCAACGATAACTTGCTATAATCAAGGAACACCAGTACCATGTCCATGTGCAGGGGTAATTGAGGCAGAGATGTAGGCTATATAGGGAGAACTATGAATACAGTGACAGAGAGTAAACAGCATCAGCAACATACAGTGTGTGATGAGTCAAAAAAAGGGAGTGCGAAAAGAGTCAATGCAGATAGTCCAGGTAGGTATATGGTCAACTATTTATCAGTCTTATGGCCTGGGGGTAGAAGCTGTTCAGGGTCCTGTTGGTTCCAGACTTGTGGCATCGGTACCTCTTGTCGTGAGGTAGCATTGCAGCCAGAAGTGAGAACAGTCTATGACTTGGGTGGCTGGAGTATTTGACTATTTGTAGGGCCTTCCTCTGACACTGCCTGGTATAGAGGGAAAGGGGGATACCTAGTCAGTTGTACAACTGAATGTACAACTGTAATGTGTCTTCCACGTTTAACCCAACACCTCTGAATCAGTGAGGTGCGGGTGCTGACATAATCGACAGCTACGTCATCAGCGCCCGGGGAACAATGGGTTAACTGCCTTGTTCAGGGACAGAACACCACAACAGATTTTTTTCCTTGTCAGCTCGGGGATTCAATCCACCGACCATTCGGTTACTGGGCCAACGCATCTACCCGCCAGGCTACCGGTCCTGGATGGTAGGGAGCTCGGCCCCAGGGATGTTCCCTCTGTAGGTTCTGTAGCTCCTCGTTGTGGTCAAATGCCAAGCAGTTGCCATACCAACCGACTTTTCGTAGCAGGTTAGGAGAATTTACACGCCAGGTTAGGATAATTAACGTTGCAAATTAGGAGAATTAGGTTAAGGTTAGGGAAATAATTAGGGTTAACTAAAATTGCAAAATTCTCCCCAAAGTGACTCCAACATGCTACTTTTGACATCACCTTGACATTAGCTGCATCAATTCTAGCCATGACCACCGAAAAGTGGTGATCGGATTGAATCTAGCTTTCCCTCAGTAAGTGGCCTACTTTTGAACATCCCATAGACCTGCAGTATGCAGAACATGTCAAATCTGTCTCATATAAAATGTAGGTGGATCATCGTACAATGTATGATCCTATTCAGCCAAAATGTAGGTTAGTGGAAGAGACACTCTATAAGCCAGGGCTTTTCACACTGCAAA